>NC_056730.1:206383997-206683997 GCF_019279795.1 Protopterus annectens
CATGCTGCTTACTGAACAGGATGAGCAGGTACACTGTCCTGATTAACATTGCAAAGATGGCTATGCTGTGTTTAGAATTGACTACATTATCTCCAGTTGTATTTAACAAATTTTGGTAATCAAAGTTATGTTATGGACGTTTTAATAAAGGTTGTCAAATGTCATTTGGTGTGTTGTATTTACTGAAGGGGGCTGGGACAATGACTTCCTTGGACTTAGATGCCATACCTTTGTTTATAAGTTGTGCAGCATACAATGATTTCTTCAACACTATAGACATGTGATGGTCAAAGGCCAGATTACTATCTGTGTGTGTGTCCCTAAGTCCCTGACTATTGGGTCAACTCTAAGGGGGGTGTTATCAATATGATAGTTATCAGGGATGGATGACTTCTCAAAGGATACTATTATGCATTTCTTGGCATTTAGTATTAGTCCATGGCTCTGACAACAGTTGTTTGTCTGTATTAGCCCCTCCTGGAGAACATTTGTGTCGGCATGAGATTCAATGATAGCTCCTAATTTGCAATCATCTGCAAATTTAGTCAGCCAGAGACCACTTCCATTGGCCTTGACTTTTGAAAAGTAAATTAAATGAGCAGATTTAACCCTTAAAAATGGTTTGCATTTGTTAATGAAATATGTGATTTTATTTTATACTAAATTGACTTTTAAATCATTTCAAGCATTTTTCATCTCCCATTGGTATGATGAATTCGAAGACTTGATTTTCATGTTTCAGAATATGGCAATGAAAAGTACTATAACCAAATTATTTTCACCTCTGCACCCATGATATTAAATGAGCTTTAAAAGTTTTCTAATTTGTGATCTTGATATATATTGGTGTTATGTCTATAGGTTAATGTGTTATAGGTGTTGTCAATTTTATTTCCTTGCTAAAATACTAAGCTATTTATAGTATTTTCTATAGTGGGATTAATTAGGAGAAATGACTGCATAAAATGTCTTGATCAAATGGAGAAATTTGAAATGCATCATTTCTGGGATATTTTTGATATATTCAGAAATACATAATCTCATTATTTTATATTAACATTTCCAACTTTATATTTCTATGACCTTAAATGTTTCTATTTTCAAACTGATACTTTATATTGTTTTACCTTTTAAGTGACTTGAGCGTGCTCTAAAAAGTTATAATTAATAATAATAATAATAATAATAATAATAATAATAATAATATTGTTTTCAATTAAGAAGCAGTTGCACCTGTTTAGTTTGGTGACATTGTGATGAGTTGGTTGTTTTGTGATCTGTATGATTATATCATCAAATCAGGGAATTTTAGATCTATGATGTTAAGTTTGAATGTATATAAGTTTGAAATTTTGCTTTTTTTGTACATGTCCATAACAATTATTAGTTCTTGGTTATTACATTTTAAATTAAATCAACTTAAATTAGTGCATTTACATGTCCTATGAATGTCAACATGTAATTGTCTGTGATTAAACATAAATGGATGTAATAATCCATTGAAGAGGAGTAGCTTAAAGAAATATTTAAAACTGCATAAAGCTCACATAATTTCTTACAAGAAATGCATTTGTTATCTGAAGAGGTGGATAGACTGATGTTAACAGATTATTCAACTCTTGTGAGTTCTCATTTTAACTCATTTAGTCCAGTGGAGCTCAGGAAGCTTGCTCTGTAACTTCCAATGCACAGACCCTAAGCCTTTTGACAGAATCAAATTATGTCCTTAAATTTAAAACAAATGTTCATATCTCTGAACCTCAGAGATTATGAAAAAAGTATAAATGGCACTCTCTTCAGCACAAACAATTTTTTATAGTGGTAGTATTCTTTAGATTCTAAGTCTTAAACCAACTTGTATAAGTCACAGTAAACATGTGTAATATTTTGTAAACAACTTACAATATTTCAGCAACCGCTCACGTTTCACACATACTGTCAGCAACATTTTATTCATCAAATTGAGAGCTTTCATATGAGGCTAAGGAGTTTTGTTACTTGGTTGTTGAGATATTTTAGAAAAATGCAAAACATATCTATATAAATTAATATAATAAAAACAACAGTTAATATCTATTTTCCTGCACTGGACAGAGGTCAAATATTTATGCAGTTGAGTTTGCTATTGCATAACCTTTAAGATGAAATCTTTTAAAACCTTGTACATAGCATGGTTTTAGAATTATTGATGCAAATATGAACAAGCGATATTTGATGCCTAGATGTATAAGTAGGAGTTAAGTGCAGACGCACCTGTAAGTGTCAATCAGATGTAATGAGTTAAATAAAAAAGCAGAGGTACTCTTATTCTTTCAAGAAATTCATTACCTATGCCTAAAATATTAAATACCTATTCAGATAAAAATGGCATGCCGGGTTTAGCAGTAGTAGAAACTGACAAAAACCTTATACTTTTGTGAACTCTTACTGGATACCTAGAATTGGAGCCAAAGTTGCTAAGAAATATTTGGATATTATAATCTTATATAACCTTATATACAAAAGGCAAATTGATTATTGCAGGAGATTTTAACTGTATTTTTTCTAGTAAAGACACAACTAATGATAAAGTTCCTAAGGTATCCTCAGTAGCTAAACACTTAGATCATTTTATTAATTCTCAACATTTGAGAGATACCTTTGATAGTAAATCAACAAACTCTCTTGACTTTACACATTATTCTTATAGATTTGGCACCCAGACAAACATTGATAAAGTTTTCTTTTACTTCTAGTAGTTTATATTAAAGATGTATTGATAACTTCATGTCCTTTGTTTGACTATTATGCTATTGCATTTATATTAACATTGAAGCCACATATTTGATTTACTATCAGATTATCCCTGCTTATATAGCACAATTAAAATACTTTAAGGAATGGTGTCTAAAAGAAATAAATCAATACACTGACATTTATAATAATGGAGAATTATCAGAAGTAATTTTCTGGGATTATTTAAAAGCTTACCTATATGGAAGAATTAAACATTGGTACATATGTAAAAAAAGAGTGGGATAAGGAGTTGATGTCTTTGCAACCTAATATAAATAAATTTAAATCCAATTTAAAATCTTATGACAAATTGGCAAATGCTGAGTTAAAAATATTAAATCAGAAAAATGTTATGTACATCACCATACAATATAAATAAAGCTGGAAAAATTAAAATTACAAACTTACTCAATAAACCCAAAAAGCTTAGATAGGTTGGCTATTGGATCTAAGAAATAAATAAATAAATATTAATCTCATTGAAGAAATAATTTCCAAACAAAGTGATAAAATAGAAAAAGGGCTGATTTAAAAGATATACTAGAATGCTTTAGGAAATATTATGAAGAGATTAGTAACAAAGAGACAGGTTAGCAATCAACAGCATAACCTTTGACTTTTTGAAAGACAATATAAGGTTTAAATTAACCAAAGAAGAAGAATCCAAAATGAATAAGTCATTCTGTTTTAAGGAGGTAAAAGATCAAATTAATAATCTTAAGACAAACAAAGCCCCTGGTCTTGATGATATAATCCCAGAATTATACAAATTATTCCCAGAGAATATAGTAAATACCCTATTAAAAGTTTTTGAACAAGTCAACTACCCCCCAGAAATATCCCCTGATATATCTTATCTTAAAACCAAATAAAGATTCAAACTTATGTTCTTCTTACCATCCTATTTCATTATTAAATGTCGATTATAAAATCTATATGTCTATTCTTGCAAAAAGATTGAACATTATTATGCCAGGATTAATAAATGATAATCAGACTGGTTTTACATGAAAAGGTTCAGGCTAACATAATTAGTCTTAATACTTTAATAGAGCTGGCAAATAAAAACACAAAAAGAACTAACTAATAAGTAACTATAATATGTCTAGATATAAATAAGGCTTTTGATTCTATTAGTTGAAATTATTTGTTCAAAGCATGTAAACAATATGACTTTTCTCTATATTTTATCATTCTTACAACTAATCTATATAGTAACTCATTCTCTTTTATTTTAAATTGGTTCTTTTCTTTGTAGCCCTTTCAAAATATTAAAAAGGTACAAAACAGGGTTGTCCCTTGTCATCTTTAGTCTTTGATCTAGCAATTGAACCTTTCACAAAGTTTATTAGATGTAATAGCAAAATTCAGAGATTATCAATAGATGAATGTAAGTCTGTAATATTCAGTTATTTGCAGATGACATTTTAATAACAGGTGGTAATGATGAAGCTTCAATAGAAAGTTTAACTAAGTCTGTTAATTACTTTGAAAAATGTTCAGATTTAATGTTTAAACCTGATAAAACAGAAACTTTGCTTATTAATAAAACGTTAATAATTATTTAAAAAAGTATAATAATTTTATTTGGGCAACTCACAAATTAATTATCTTGGAATTATAATTAAATCTAATGTAAAAGATTCAATAGCAGTAAATTATATTATTAGACACTGTTACTAAAATTATTATTAATTGGAACTTTTTCACAATGGAAAATAGACTTCATTTATTAAAAATGATAATCCAACACCATACCAACATACTTTACTATACACAATCACTAATTATTATTCCTCTTAACAAATCTTTACAAAATTAAATTCTACTCTTCTAAATTTTCTCTGGTTCTTTAATAAACCAAGAATATTCTTCAGCTGACATGTTAAAAGTTGGCAAGAAGGTGGATTAAGTTTCCCAAATGTTGAATTATATGCTAAATCCATAATTCTCAATTTAATATCTCTATGGTTAAATTCCTATTACCAACCCACTTGGAAATCCATTCATGAAATGTTAATAAATAATAGCCTTGTTGTAAAATCTTTCTCTAAATTTTGAATTAATACATTTTATCAGATCTTGAAAGACTTGTGTTTAAATTAAAATAAAAAAATACTATCCCTCTCCCTTCACAGATTACATCCTCATAAATTTTAACAGATTCATGAATTTTAATTATGTAGTTCAAGATTTGTTGTTTTTATTCTTCCCTCTATCAAGTACTGTAGGTTGTTTAATAATTTTTAATATAAACACAAAACTAGACCTTAGAGATGCAAATTTAATCTTTTGGCATCAATTGCTAATAGGAAATAAATCACATAATACAGATTATCTTCTTGCAAGACATTGTTTAGAAAATAATAATTGGTTGACTATACAGTCTAGTAAAAATATGTTAGTGATAAAATCAAAATCTCCATGGATTTTCACACCAAACATATTCTAAAGATAATGAGTTGTTTTTTCAGAATCAGTAGTAACTCAAATAAGAATAAATCATATATATATATATATATATATATATATATATATATATATATATATGAATAATTTATAAAACAGTAACAGAAGAGTTTGGTTCCACAGATTCATTATTTTGGAATTACACAACTAAGATCAATGGGAAAACCTTTGCTAATGAAGATAAATGCTTAATTCATAAATCTGTAGGAAAATCTACTTCTTGTCTTTACTGGAAAATATATATACATGGAGATTTCTTCACAAAGCTTTTTTTTAACTCCACATAAAGCTGTTTTAATATATAACTATGGAAAGATTAATTGTTGGAGGCATAAGGAAGTCTCTAATGCAGATTAGTTTCTTATGATATTGGATTGTAAAATAGTAACTCCTTTTTTGGGTTAAATTTAAAAAATTTGCCCAAGCTTTGTGGACATATAATTGTATAATTTCTAACTCCTTCATCTTATTTAATGATCCAGATTCTGTTCCTAGGGTACAAGTGCCTCTCCTTTGGTCCATTTTAGCTGTAGCAAGAAAAATAGTCACAAAGAATTGGAAATGTAAAACTACTCTTTCTTTCACTGAATTCATTAATTTATCAAAAAAAAGTATGTAAAAAGAATTGCCAACTACTAAAATGAGAACTTTAAATATTATTCATCGGTTTAGATTTTTTTCAAAATTAAGTGATTTACTTGATAACTTTTAATGATTTAGTTTTCTGTGTTTGATTTGGTTGTGGACATCTGTAAATAGTTATGTTTTTTTCTGTTTATCTTTAAATAATTTTGTGCAATCTTTGTTTTAAAATTAATAAAATGTTTAAAAAAAGAATAAGCCATTGTAATTTAGTATCACAAATCCCACAGTGCACTAGTAGAAATGCTTGCTCTTGAATACTAAAACCCAGAATTGTAGCAAAGGTGGGGTGAAGGGGCAACTGCCCAGGTCCAATATACTTCTGAACCTCTAAGCATAAGAAATCTGGACAAAGCCAAACATAATTGAAGGACAAAGACTCAAAAATAAGCAGCAAATTTTAAATATGGCTCTAATAAACCTTTGTTAAAAATAATAGGTTTTGTGTTAAAAAACATTTTCTAAAGGATATGAAGTTTAAAACTCAAATGTCATAATTTATTGACCTTGGTGATTTGCCACAAATCCGCACATGTTATGAGGAACAGAAAAACATATGAGGCGAAATCTGTACAGATTAGAGGTATGCACAAATTGTCAGGGAATGCAATGTGATCAGCTAATGTACTCAGCAATGTAAAAGTGAAATATACATGATTCAGTGAGGATAAATAACTTTGCATTCTGTCCTTTCATTTAAATGGCTGTGGCTGTTCTGCTGCTTAAATGAATTGAATAAATGCTGTAATTATTGTACTGGAACAGCAATGAAAAAATTTTTTTGTGCTTATTTATTTATTTTTTATTTGTTGGTCTTCAATTTTAGTCTGAAGAGGTGCCACAGCACATGCACAAAAAGACACATGTATATCTATTGCATCCAGTGGGAGGAAACTAGAGTCGTTGTAGACAATCTACACAGAAGCATGGAGGATGTATAAACTTCACTCAGAGGGTGACTAGAAAAAATGATGGCAGACCAGACAATGGCGCTATGAGGCAAATATCTTATTTATGAGTCACTTATTTACTTTTTTGTCAGCTTAAGTACAGGTTAAAGGAGGTTTAGTTTGATTTTAAAGATTGAAGAGTACTTATCTAAAAGAGTAGGGAAACCTTTATTGATATATCTGGAACAGCATAAAGATTCCAGACAATAGATATGGGTAAGAATAAGAAGGAAAGTATGTCTTTCAAGTCAACTTCATGTGAATTTCTTATTAACAAATATGATGCATCATTCACAACTTCTTTAGACTCCCATATCTCGTTATATACTTCATTAGGGTCTATATTAGATGATCAACCATTCCGATGTTCGAATCATAGATGGTCAACATCATATGATTGTACGTTGGAAAGGTTGAAGGTGAAAGTCAACAGCTTTTTACATGCAGAATGGGAAATGTTCCCTTTCTGTACTGAAGTGCGTTCTCAGAGTTGGTATATTTAAGTAGGGGGGTGTATTCCCCCACGTGGGGGGTGCAGTGGGGTTTGCCCCCCTACTCAGAGTGGTAAGGTAAGATTTTTTATTATATAGTCGATGTTTCGAACTTTGCTCATATGAGTTCACTCATGTGAGGTTCAAAGTTTTGAAACTTCGACTATATAATATAGACCCCTTCATTACAGTGACCTTTCCATATTTGCCACATCACTTAACTACCTGAAGTTAACAAACTATTGCAATCTACCATATATACCCATACATTGTAACTTTGACAAGAAGATTTCTGGGGGTTATCATTCTTAAAGTATCATGCATGCTTGCCTCTTTATTAATTATTTTATTTATTTCTTTATCTTTCTTTATCTCTGAATGTTCAGCTGGGATTGATCTTATTTTGAGTAGGGGCCAGGGTGGGGTACAAAGCTCTGCAGTTTTTACACATGTAAGTACAGAGGACATTGCAAAATACATACATTAAATGAAATAACATGGGTTTTTCACTGTAGAAGAAGAAAAAAACCTATACAGTTTTTACAATTACAAAATACAGGAGATATTTCCTTTACATACATATACTAAAACTTTGTGGCATTTTTCATTGCGAATCATATATGGATGCACACTGAAATCAAATGCATAGTTTAGGATCTACAACTCAAATGTCATACATAGTATGCACTGAAATTAAATATACTTCATACAGTTATAAGATAATATGTTTAGAGATATGTTAGAAATATGTTAGTATTTTATGTCATTTATCTATTGTAAAAATTGAGTTTTCAGAAGTAAAGAAAGTAAGTTAGAGTTTGTAGAAAAGATTGTACTTTTTGATGTTGGTATGTTTGTTTTATAAAGAAAATTAGTATGCAATGGAACATGAGACAGAGGTGCAGAAACAGAGATGCTAGGTCAGATAGGAATAGGGAAAAGGATGGACATATTTTGGTTAAGGAGGTTAGTATATATGGGAGAAGAAAAGTGTTTATGAGTAGTATTCATATATTATCCTGGAGCTGTGCAGGAACACAGCAAGTTATCTAATAAGTGTTTTTCAGTGATGATTAAAATAAATTTAGTTTGTCTGTTTGGTTTAGTTCTAAGGGGGTGGAGTGCCAGATTTTTGTAACATAATAACACTAACGTAAGTCGCTGTTGCAATTATTTGATTTTGTGACAGACAGTAGTGTTTTGTTGCTGAATCTAAGAGATCTGATTGTACTGCAACACTGCATTGTACCATGTAGAAATGGCATTTTTCAGGGTAGTGTACTATTTTGTGGGCTAAAGTCAGTTGTGAGTAGTTAAGGTAGTGTGAAAGTTCAACCCAGTTAAGCTCTTTTAGGGGTTTGCAATGCAGAATGCTTGGGAGATATTTGCAGCAAATTTGGTAATTCTATTGTAGGCCATTCCTAGTTTGTTATTTAGTGTGGAATTGAGATTAATAAAGACAGGTGATGCATAAAGTAGGGATGGGACTATGGGGGTATGTTTTTGCTGTTTTCTGGAGAGGTCAATAAGAAAATTATTCACCCTATAAAGGGAGACTAGTTTCCAATTTTTTTTTCTTTTGATGACTTGTAGGAGGTAGTGATCAAATCTGAGATGATCATCAATTAATATTCCAAGGAGTGCAATTTGTGAAACACATTCTGTTTTTGTGTTATTCGATGATAGGATGTGGAATGAATGTTTTGTTCTAAGTAGGTTTTAGTGGTAATAGGATAAGATTTGTCTTTCTGAAGTTTACAAGTTGGTCAGAGTTATCTAGCTTGGATTTTGTGGCTCGGAAGGCTTATAGGGTGATTTGTTGCAGAGGATAGCATCTGAGCAGAATAGATGAGTGTAGGATCATCTGCATATTGTACTATGGTTGCTTGTTTGTAGATTGTTAATAAAGATGTTGAAGAGAAGGGATCCTAGAACTGATTTGTGGGGACTTGCAACTGAGACTGGAAGAAAACTGGGGTACTCCTGATGCCATTTAACAGCTTGCTTCCTATTAGGTAGCAGTGAAACCAAGTTAGGGTTTGAGCATTGAGACCTAGAGACGCAAGTTCACAAAGAAGTTTTTGATATGCAACTTTATCAAATACATTTTCAGACTTGTTTGTCACTGTTTCTGAGTTCATTGACACTGTTGGTATAGCTGGGGAGTTGTGTGGGAGGAAGAAGATTCTGGCCAGTTACGTATTTGATAAAATACGAGTATATGCATTTTTCCAGGATCTTAGATAGTGATGAGAGGATGCCATTTGGATGGGTATTGGTTTATAGTTGGTTTTCTCAGTAGAGTTGCCTCCTCTATGTAGAGTTATGATGTATGACATTTGCTGGATATTAGAATAATGTTCTTTTGCTGGTCTATTGATTAGGCTGGAGATGGGGAACACTAATTCTTCTTCTGCTATTTTTACATACTCTGGTGACAATTTGTCAGCAGCTAAGGAGGTATGTTTCTGTTTTTGTAAGTATTTTTTATTTAGGTTGGAACATTGTTGACTATGAACTGTGTATTTTTATTTTGGGTTCTGAGATAATGAGAGTCATTGAAGCATTTTATTTGGTGAGAGATAAGACTGAGGTTATGAAGTGGGAATTGAATTGTGTCACTGTATTCTCTGAGCTGTATACTGCTGGGGGGTGTCGAGGTTTGCCCTGGTGTAAATAGTTGTTTTATGCAATGCCAGAAGAGTTTAGGATTGTTTTGATTTGTGTTTTGTAGGTCTTCAAAATATACCTTTTTGTTGTTAAGCATATAATTTTAGCTGGATTGCTTAGATATTTACAGTCTTGTAGGGATGATTGGGTTTTGCTTTTTTCGATGTTTTCCATGCATGATCCATTTTTATTAAGAGTTGCTTGATGCACTTTGTTAGCCAAGGTGCAGCTATTGATTTTTCTTCCCAGTGGGGTCAGATTGTTAAGTGTATATAGAATAATTTTGTTTGTAATAAGTGACTGCCTCATCTAGTGGTAGTGTTTTAGGGAGTTCCAGGTATGTTCCTTTAAAGTAGAGAGAAATAGTTCTAGATTGAAATTTCTTTGGTCACAGACTTGTTTTTTGGTTACTTGCCAGTGAATGTAAGTGGGTATTTGTTTGCTGATAGTGCCACCTAGGGTTCCACTGACATCAATATTATTGCTTTTATTTATGAGAACCTAGTCTAGTGTTGTTTTGATGGTATCATTTATTAGCTGGGTGGAACTGAAGAGATTCAGATCTGATGAATTTAGGTTTGTTTCTTTCCACTCAATGTTTAGATCACCTAAGATTAGAGTTTCTTTATTTATGCTACTGTGCACCCTGTCCAAAATTTATTCTAGTGTGGCTAGTTTGTTTCCAGGGGATTGTAAAGACCTACTAGAAAGATGGTTTTCCTATTGCTGAGTTTTAGATAGGTGGCCAGAACCTCTGTGTTATTAAATTGTAGGAGTTAATGCAGATATTGAGTTAGTTCTAATGCATTTTTGAAAATAACTGCTATTCTGCCTCCTTGTTTTTGTAATCTGTCTGGTATAATCATATTGGACTATGGTGGCAGAAGAGTATTCTCAGGTATTTCTGGCTTTAGCCATGTTTCTGTTTTGACAATCAATATCAGGGCTGTTAAATGATAGGCATACATGGAGGTCTTGGTGTTGATACAGATACTAAAATTTTATTTAGAGTATTATGTTAAATATGGGGACAGAGGTATAGGGATTTGAGAGATGGTGGCTTACAGACTAGTGGCGGGTCCTGGATTTGGTTGTACATCACCACTTAAGAATAGCTTGGTGGTTTTGTTTTGATGTGAGTAAAGTTACTTGAGTATTGTTTGTATGTGTGGATAGGGAAGGAACAATGATGTTATTTGTTATATCTTTGAAGGTTATGTATCCTTAGAAGTGAGTGTGTGTATAGTTCAGCTAATATAGAAGAGAAATTGGAAGTGGCAAAAGGCTTTTGGAAGTACAGCGTAGTGGGAGAGTAGTTATGTGGCTGTAAGTGGATTTGGAAGTTTGTCATATGAGCAAGAGCAATAGGGAGACCTACTATGGGTATGTTTATAAGGGATTTTTAACTGAGAAAGTAGTAGTTGCTGGATCATTCCAGCATTAAATTTATTAGCTATGAGGTAGGATTTTGAGGATAGGTTGTAGTTGGTAAGTAGTGCTGGGGGAGTGCAGAAGGATTCGGTGTGATGCCTAGAACTGGTAGAAGATTGTATTAGTGGTACAGATTTTGAAATTGTGGATAGTGATGAAAGATCTGGATATTTATATGGAGTTAAGAGGGTAGACATGTAGGTTGCTCTTATGGGTGGGTGAAATTTTACTGGGGGTATTGGCTAAAGGGGTTTGCTTGGTTGGTTAGATAAGTATAAAATTAGATGCAGTGGGATGGGTGGTAAATGTGGGGTAGAGTAGGACTGGAGAATGGAGCAGGCAGAAATCCACAGGAGGGGACACCTGCACTTCAAAAAATATATCAGTTATCTGTAGATTAATGCAGGTAAGGAGAAGAACACATTTCAGCCACTGAAGCTGTGTTGCGCATAGAAAACTGGGTCTAAAATTGGTATGGGTATATGTTAGATATTAATTATTATTACCTTTTAAAAACTAAAAAGTGATGGAATGAAAGTATATATCTATAAGAGAAACGTGGAATGAATTAGGTAGAGAGAATAATTCACTCAGTCACATTAATTTCTGTGCTAAACATATATAGATTATACTGTGGGTATGCACAGTCACAATATTGAACTTGGTTTTAATAAAACATCTTGGAGGATGGGAGGTATTATTGTAGGTGGGGTTAGTAGTCCTCTAGTAGGTTATACTTTACAAGAAAAGCTGAGTTAAGCAATAAATGAGACACCCTTATAGGCTATTGCAAAGATAAATACATTGAGCATAATTTTCTTATGCAGTCCTTTAGGGGGATGGTTCTTGATCGCTGTTACTTTGATTACACAGATGAAACCTTCTGGAAATATATTGCTAAATTTCCTTCTCAGCAGTTTCCCATCAAAGTGCAAAAAAGTCTATCTCAATATCTCATATTAATTTTTCCTGAGTTGCCATTTTGATCATGCAAATTTGATTATGTTGATGGGGAGCATTAGTCAGGTAAAATAAGAGGGAGTATCTGAAGGCTGCACATATATACAGCTGCCATGTACTGTACTTTGTGGCAGATGTTTACATTTATAGCTTGTTAGTTCTTACATATGTGACTTGTCTGATGTTTACGATACAGATATTTCTGTCTTCTCATAATTCATAATATGGTCATAATACTATTACTCTTTCAAAAGTTAACTGACTTACACATTATTTGCTTTTAATTTTGAATTTCTGTTACAATCGTTGATATGTGCTGCATACAGTGATTATATAATACTCTGCATCCCAACTATCTTGAATTAGGCTCAGTGTTCTTGACCTCTGATTTGCAAACACATGCAGTTCATAATTCTGTTATGTAGCATACGAGCAAGAGGCATGGATAACCATTTTTCCTGCATGTATGTTATTACTGTGCCAACTGTCCATCAAGTCTCCCCACTCAGACTCAAGCCAGTCATCCCCTACCAGAGATGTATCCAGCATATTATTGGGTACAATGTCCAAAAGTCTATCTTTTCAGCTAAGAGAATTTCTTGTGCCCCTGCTTGCATTCCTGTTTAGTTTTTAACACTACCACTGCCATTGCTGTGTCCTAATCTACTAAGACATTTATACTTGTTATGATAATCCAAACTGATTGTTTTCCTTCAGGACTCTGAATTCACTCAGCTTCACTGTGCAGCAACATAACCATCTCACAAACAACCACTCACAGACTCTCACTCCCACAAGCCATAGACATTACATCTGCCTCATCCTCTCTTCATACCATTACATGCAACTAAATTTAATTATTAGTGTCCTTAGTTATATTCTGTTCTTTATGCCTCTGACTGACATTATATATCAATACTTCTCCAGCTCCTTTCTCATTGTTTTATAATTAGACATTAGATTTAACTAAAAAGACAAATCATCTCCATCTACTTCTCTTCTTCAACTCCACATCTACCACTCTTCCCTTCATAGTACATTCCATATGTTGTCCACTCCAACCCAGGCCCTGAAAACTCACAAATAAATTCAAATAACAAAGAACCACCCCAATAAAATTGTGAAGTAACTAACTCTTGTTCATCTACCACCTCAAAATAGACCTCTTTCCCATTGTACTTACTATTATTAAGCCACCACTTATCCATACACCCTAACCCATCATTCTCCCACTTATCTTCCAAAGAAATTAAATATCTTTACCGTCAACCTATGTAACATTTGTAACAAAATTACAGAACTACATACTTGTATATCACAGAAACCTGGCTTAAGCCTGACATTAAGGACTCAACTACTGCCTCAAGGCTACAGTCTTATTAGAGCTAATAGCCCTCACAAGAAAGCAGGAGTGGTAGCCTTAATTTATCCAAGTCCATACAATCTCACTCCCTATTCACACAATATCCCAAAATTCCAAAATGCTAAATATGAGTATCACTGCTTAACAATAAAAAACAACTATATATTGTTACAGTTTACATCCCACCTGGAAACAATGTAACAACTTTAGAAGAAATTTTATTTATTTTACATTTGTTAACTGGGGTGTCTGACTGCGACAAAAAAAAACCTTTTTCAGCAGAAGACCAGGGAGAAAATCTCCACATAGATTTAGTTATTTAGACATGAACAGTATGCACATAAATTACAAAAGACATGTTTTTTACAGTGGTATGCAACACATCAACAGTTACAATGGAGAGATGAAACAAAAAAAATATTAATTTAAAAATAAAGGTAATCAATAGATTTGTGGTGTACAGCTGAAATTTGGAACATAGTTAGAATAAATACATAATACACAGGTGCAATACATACATTCTAGATTAGCCAGTGTTTGTGAGTAAAACTGAAAACTATTATCAAGTACTCAAGGTTTAGTATGTGTACCTTATCCGCTGGTTAAATTATCTCCTGGACAATTAATTATAAAATACCTTATGAAAAGAAAATCATACTAAGAGATGTAAATATTGACTAGCAAAACCCTAAATCAATCTTTTCCTCAGCTAGTATAAACCTTCATGGTTACACTTATCAAAACACACACACTAGATTTAATAATACCAACAACAAAGGTTCAGTTCTAGACTGGATACTGGTTTTTGGCCCTAGTAAGTTTAGAACCTCTAGAATCTATCCAAAATCACTTAGCAACTACCTTCTAGCTTATACCTATAGAAATAGTACCCACCAATCTAACACTCACAAACTTAAAACAACCCCAAACTTTTCTAAATTCAATATAGACTGCTTCATCAATAGTGTGAAAGTTTTTAATTGGTCTGTCCTAAAAACTCTTCCTTTCAATGAGACAGTCAATACTTTTAATGCCTTATTCTTAAATGCTTTAAACTGCCATGCAGTGCTACACAAAAAAAGAGTGAAAACTGACCATGTACCATGCCACTACCCAGACAAAAGCTATAATGTCTAACAGAGACAAAGCTTGTAAAGAATTGCTTAAACTTAAAACTCCCTGTAACCTGCAACTTTACAGAGAATTGTTCAATCTAAGTAAAAGAACATTAATCTAGATAAAAAATAGCATAGCTATCTATACCTTCAATGCAAACATGACCTCGAAATATTCTGGACATCAGTCCATAACCTGTTATAGCTGGGCTCAAATAAGGAACCCAACCATTCACATATTAGCTCTCCACTAGGAATGACATCCTTATTTAATAATTCAGTGAACAACAGGTTAGACCAAAACCAACATCCTCCATATACCATTCCACCTGAATACCTAAAGATAGCTGCCGATGCCATAACATATCCAGCATGTCCCATTATCAGCAGATCAATATCTGAATCCTATATGCTTTTACTATGGAAAAAAAACTATATTATCCCGCTTCATAAAGGTGGCATCTTGACTGACATCTCTAACTTTCAGCCTATTGTAACATTATCACCTCTCTCAAAAATTCTTGAAAGATGCATTCATAAGCAACTCCTCCACTATCTTTTACAAGAACCGCTTTTAACATCTACCCAACTTCTACATTCCTATCATTCAATGAGTCCATAAACAAATGCAGGGACTTGGGCAGACTTGTTTCCTCCTTATTTCATTACCTCTCAAAATCTTTCAATACAGCTTCTCACCCTAAACCCCTGTATAAACTGTCTCATCTGGGACTATCCCATTCTTCATTACTATAGTTCAATAGCTATTTAACTGACAGGCTGCAGTCTGTGAAATGGCTGAAGACGTTGTCACCATACTTCCAAGTCCCCACTATTGTACCCCAAGTCTCAGTATTCTTGGTCCTGCCCTCTTTAATATTTTTATCAATGACCTCTATCCCTCCATTAGTTCAGCCTCTCTTACAGAATATGCTGATGATTCTGCACCTATATGTGCATTGGATTACCTGCCTTAACTCATGCAAGAATTTTTTTTCCGTAGTTAACAAATGGCTCCATAATAGCCAGCTCAACATTAAAAAAAAAAAAAAATGTTACTGTAATTTTTACCCAAGTCACACATAACCTGATAAAGTGAATTTCAAACATTTTCAGTAAACAAAACTGAAATTGAAGTAGTGTCCTATGGAATACATTTTGGAGTAATTATAGATGATAACGTTAAATTTGACCTACATATTCAAAATAACATAAAAAAGACTCACCAAAAATTAGAAATCCTCTACAGGCACAGAAACGTCTTTACCAACACCACCAAACCCATTCTTGCAACTACTTACATTCTCCCATCACTCTTATATGGTGCACCTATCCTTACCAACCTTCAGGTTACAGTTGACATATGCTGGAGCCATGCTATAATAAGGCTGCAACATTTGCCACCAACAAACAATGCAACAGCCACCAATGTATTACCCTTAAGGCTTTAAATTGGCTTGAACTGCCTGAACACAGTACATAACAGCTTATTAATACATGCAACACTGCTCACAAAGTCAATGACTGTCCTGCTTTTACTCCCATTCTCTATTCCTGTCACACTAATGGACTACTGCAGTCTAATGAACAACATCTTGTAGGACTATATAAACCACACAAATCCTCTGGCCAAACACTCTACTCATACTCTGATGCTAAAAAATGGAGTTCTATCCCTCTGCAATTAGATCTGTCTCTTAATTCTCCAACTTCAACTACTAAAAGATTACCTAAGTAAAACCTACCACTGCTCCTGCACTACCCCAGGATGAACTAGTCCTTCCACCTTTCCACAACTAGCATACTTTGACAATGTTCAAAGAGAAGGAATTAGCAAAATCTATTTCTTAAACAAAGATCAAATATATTTTCCCTAGGCTATATTATCTAGTTCCAGAGTGTACCCGGTGTCTTTAATGTCCTCTCTATGAACAGTGATTCATAAATACTTTATCTATTGATAATTCTCTTTTTCAGCTTGTTATAGCTGTCCAAGTATTTGCAATATGTACAGCTCCAGATTGTATGAGCTGAAGTTGAATTTTTACTAAGTTAATATGTCATTCTCCTGTATTAGGCTTTGTAAGAACTTTAACTGTAACCATATTATGTCACTGTGGACCTTGTCTCCCTGGCTTCCAATGAAATTAGATATTATTCCAGTCGGACTTTCCTGGTAAACAAATGCCAAATAAATAAATAAATAAATAAAACATTTTATTAAGGATAATGTGGATACAATGTGGATACCAGGAGAAGCATGTTACGTTTCTTTGAAATTACTTTTGCACTTTTTAGCAACTGAAACTACATTCCATATAGGAAAGTTTTCTTTTTTTTTTTTTTTTTTTTTACTTTCTGAGGATAAAGACCTGTTCTATATGTCTGTGCAGTAACTGTAAATATAAGGGTGCAGAGAGATGAGAATTGATGAACTCAACTCCTGCCTGCATAGTCTGTAAGTGACTTACTTTAATTATAACACAATTAAATAATGTAGAACCACAGTAACAAGAAAAAGGAGTATCCCACTGGAGTAAGCTTTAATGCATAGTCACTTGTTTGCTGAGTGCTGTATGTCTAGCAGTAGGTATAATTATTTTATTAAAACTACATAGAGTAGCCAATCCAAATAAAAGCTGTACAAAGTAGAAAGCTATATGGAACAGGAATGTTTGTGGTAAATAAGTCATATGATATTCTTCTTTGCCTTGTCAGACCAATTTTGCGAATGCATAATTTGCTGTTAATGGGGGAAAGGTACTTTCATCTTTAGAAGGAAATAGGAACCCTAAACTGCTGTAACTCCATGTATGTTTTGTGCAAGGTGGGCTGATTATAACAACAATTTAGAAAATAAATGCAAATTTGTTTTCAATAAGATACTAACTTGAAAAATTAGATGTACTCCAGTTTTGGTCACCTCTTCATATTTTGTGATATAATGAGATGTTGTCCAGAATTAAATGTCTTCATCATGCTCTTTATGTTTGACTTCATGCCCAGAGACTTCAGATACTAAAAGAAGGCTGGTTAGTATTAGGCATGGAAAAATTCCAAAACTGTTTCTTTGGAACAAACAATATGCAGTATTTAAACAGCCTGCAAACTGCAAGAAGCAAGCCAATTAGGACAAAGTGAATACCATAAAAGTCATGGTTTTATGCATTCTGTTTGGGCATTTTCATAAATTCTATTATTATAGCTACATAAGCTCATAGATAAGTACCACACTAGCTGCCCTTGTGGGCCATTTTACGCCTAGTCAATTTAATTTTAGTGCTTGAATTAACCTATCCTGTTTGGTGTTAGACTGGCCTTACCTGTCCCATAGTCAATAATTATGCATGACTCCTAGTGAGAATAAGAGTGACCATACCATAGATAATTTGAGGGTACTTGTGCATGGGATAAAGCATTTAGAAGCTGCCTGTGTCCATTATTAGTGCAGCATGCAGTCTTGGGGTAAATTTACTAATACCCATCTATAAATCCAAGCTGTTTTTGAATATGCACAAGGATTATTTTTGTTTTACATGGATGGGGAATCTGTTCCAGAGCCAAATGCAAGAAAACATTTCTTTCTTTAGTAATGCAGTATGAAAAAAAGTGCTAACACATAATATACTAGACATTTGAATCATTGCCAGCCTGTACTTAGGTGTGCATATAAATAAACAAAAAGAATACACCAGCATATGTTTATACGGTACAAGAAGGTAGTACATTATGAATGAAACACAAGCTGGCTCAGAGGAGTAGCTTTGTTATAGGTTAATGAAGTTGAATGCTTTCGGAAAAGGATATTAATTGCATTTGGTAAAGTATTGCTAAATATTGCTAAATCAGAGATTCAGCCTAAGAGTGAATGAATGAGTGAGTGAGAGTTATAATTCTTTTTTTTTTTTTGTTTTTTTCGCACCTATAAGTGGATAATGTGGATTCTTGCTTTAAATACAGTAGCCTATTTCTGTGTGTGGTGCATTCATACCACTCAACCTCTTAGAATAAGAAATCTGGACAAAGCCATGAAAAAAGTGATACAAATAGGGACAATTTTTAAATATTGCTCTTACAAACTTAGAAGGTTGATAGAATAACAGGTTTTGCATTACATGAATTTTCTGAAGGGTATGAAGTATAAAACTCAAATGTCTGTTATTATTTTCTAACTTCAATCTTTAATGATTTGCGACTAATTTGCCAGAAAGCCACAACTTTATGAAAAGCGGACCAAAAATATAAGACAAAAATCTGGACATTCTGCAAAAATCTGTACAGTTGCTAGGTATCGGTGCATTGCTTAAAGAAACGTTGTGACACTTTGCAATTAATAACAGAGGGATTGAAAGAGCTGCAGTGAAACCATTTTATCAGAGTATGAAGAAGAGCAGCTACAGAACTATTAACTTTTACTGGTGAAAGTTGTATGAAATTATTTAGTATTTATTCTGTTTTGCTTATATGTTATATTTATTTAGTTAGTGGGACTGGGCTAATGTAGATATTCATAATGGTTACAAAGGAATTTTATTGCAGGCAGGGAAGAAATTGAAATGGACCATTTATTATCTAAATTTGTGGGCTTCTTGAGGAAACAGTCTAGTTTTTATTTTTCCATATGAATATCTACTGCTAGCTTTCTCTTTCTGCTGGTTAACATTTTGAAAGTAGTTTTGAAGCACTTTTATTGCATAATGCATGCATGTTGAACGAGCATTTCTGCTGCACTAGAATGCAACTTTTCTAAGCAAAAACTGTAGGCTAATTTCTGAAATTGATTTGATGCATGACATAGGTAGATGCATAGATAAATAGTCTGCTACCCATCCCTAAACAGATATTTAAAGCAAATATACAACTTCAGAATGTGGCACATTTTGATAGAATAGAGACCCTAACTGTGATATAAAAAGCAGACTAGTGCCATGTGAGGTGTCGAAAATATAGGGGTAGTAGTTCACTACAAGAAGGGGATGTGATGATGACATAACTGTCACAGCTATTAATGTGTTCTGTCTCTCCTTCCCCAAAGCATTTCCTTAAAGTTTCAACATCAGTTTTCTTGGACCATTTATGAAGACTGGTAGACAAAACTCCATGTATTCATTAACACATCTATGTTTTTTTTTTTTATCTTCTGTCAGACTATGCTGACATATGAACCTCCCTCAAACCACAGAAGAGTTAACAAGCAAGTATTTTTGCCCTCTTTCTCAATGCAAATATATGCTGGACTATGCAGAAGCTCCCATAGTATCCATTCAGAAACACTCCGTTAACAACACAATAACAGAAAACCACAAAAACAAGCTGAGCAGCCCTGTGACATATTTCCAAATTGGCCCAGTCCCAGACACCACAGCAGCAGCAACAGATAAAGGACAGAGACACAGGAGAAAATGCCACATATGCAAGAAGATCCCCCACCCCACCACCCTGGGGCATGCACAGTACGTAATGGTACTGGCTAAAAGCAATGTCTGTTCAACAGCTATTGGCCATAAAAGTTCTGAAGTAACAATGTCACACAAAATAAATATGATGTATGCAGTTTTGCTCTCGGGTTATATTGGTCACTGCATGTTCTTCTCACGCTCTGCATCAGATATCACCTCAATGCTACACAGAATGGATTCTATTTTGAGTTACAGTGGTCATCTTTTCCACAGGAAACAAAGGATCCAGTAATGTAATACAGTTAACAGAAAATGGGCAGTGCACATGACACGCATAGAGGGAAACATGCCACAAGGGGTAAGGATGGGGCCATGGCAGCCTAGAATGGGAGACCACCAGAGGCAACAGACCTTATGTCTTCCTGTGACATTGATGGGCTACTGTTATGAAGTATGGGCCTAAATGTAGTTTGCAGATGACTGCTAACATAGCTTGTGCCCTCCCCCCCAGCATAAGATACTTCTGCCTGACCTGCACCATATGCAGATCCTTATTAACACACAAGAAGATACATGCCAGGTCTTCCAACAAGGGTTATGTACATTCACCCTACAAAGGCCCTGGTACACATCTGTAATGGGTGCATATCTTACCCTAGTCACAGACAGCCCAGGCAGACATCATGACACTGTCTGTCCTATAGAGATAGGTGGTAATTATAGCACTGTGTGCCACTGGAACCTTCAATGCACCCATCATATCTTAACATCTATACTCTGTGTCCACATGGAGCTCACCCTGGTGCAAGACAGCATGCTCATGAATGTTTTTGTATTTCCCACATGCAGAGCAGCCATAGGAAATGGAGTGCTTATTGCACAACATGCAAAAGGAATTACAAGTAATGAATCCAAATTAAAAAGAATACAACAACACTTCAGTCCTAGTTAAGCCATATCTACAGACTGATAACATTTTCAACAAGAAGAGAACACTCCATTAACAAAATTAAAGTGACTACCCATCCCCAGGAAGGCAACCATCCTTTAGGGATCTCTGATATTTTAACTTATTACTATGGAAGCATTCTGTGTTTTGGAAGAGGACGATCAGAGAGGCACCTGTCATATAGTTTAAGATATTTTTCAATTTCTATTCCAAACTTTCAAACCCCCTCATGAACTGAACTGTACTGAACCTGCCTTCTCAGTCATTGCTCCTAAATTGTGCGATCCCTGCCTAAACATTAAAATCCATACAACCTGTTTCAAAATTCTACCACACAATAAAGATAGATAGATAGATAGATAGATAGATAGATAGATAGATAGATAGATAGATAGATAGATAGATAGATAACTATAGATCTATGTTTATATAGATAGATATATGATAGACATATACATGTATATCTATATTTATATAGGTCTACTATGTAATTTCGAAAAGTCAGAATCTTGAACATTAGAATCCCGGCATTCAGATGTTCGGGATTTTGAGATCACGAAATGCAAAAAAAAAAAAAAAAAAAACTAAAACAAAAAGTTAGACATCACATTGCTGCAGGGGGGCAAGCCTCCCTGCACCCCCCATACCCCCTGCTACTTAAATATCCCAACTCCATGATCACACTACAGTGAAGAGAATGGTAAAGTTACTGTTCCTCACTGTTGGATGATCTCAATTGTTTAACTTTGAGATTTCAAATTTTCGGACATCCGGACATCGGGATTCTGATGTTTGGGATTTTGTGATTTCGAAATTAAGAAGTGGACCCATATATATATATATATATATATATATATATATATATATATATATATATATGGGTCTATATTAAATCCCCAAATGCTTAAAAAAGCGAATGGTGATTGATCGAACCTATATAAGTGAAAGCTTACAATGTCGAAGTGTCAGAACAGAGATTTTTTTCCAAAGGGAATAAAAAGTCGCTATTCCTACAAAAAAAATAAAATAAAATAAAAATCAATTTCAAACATTACATTAAGTGGGGGGCTGCACCCCCACACCCCTCCTACTTAAATATACCAACTCAGAGACAGCACTATAGTGCCGAAAACGGCAAAGTACCGAAGCGGCCAAGCAAATTCTTTCCCAGGGAAAGAATTTGTTTAACAGCAGCTTTGATATTTTGCATTTTCAGCCTTTTAAGTTCGACCAAGACGCATTCGAAAGAATGCGTCTTCGGTCTCCTAATATAGACCCTATACATATATATATATATATATATATATATATATATATATATATATATATATATATATATGGTTCCCCTTCACAAAGTCGAATGGCCACAATCCAAACGTCATATGGCCGAGACCATATGCTCGAAATTGTGGAAGCTCGACTCTGTGAATGGGGAATGGCATACAGCGCAGAATGGGAGATTTCACTTTCTGCACTGTAGTGCAATCTCGGAGTTGGAATAAATAGTTAGCGGGGGGTGTGGGGGGTGCAGGGGGCCTTGCCCTCCCTGCAGAAACACTTTGTTGTGCTCCATTTTAATGTTTTTCAGCTCCCTTTCACAAAGTCGAGCTTCAGGAATTCGAGCATATGGCTTCGGCCATATGCATTTCGAGTTTCTAAACATTCGACTTTGTGAAGGAGGAACTATATATATATATATATATATATATATATATATATATATATATAGTTCCCTATATATATATATATATATATATATATATATATATATATATATAGTTCCCTATATATATATATATATATATATAGATAGTTCCCCTTTAACAAGATCGAGTTACTGAAAGCTCGAAATTCATAAGCCCGAGGCCAGAATCTCAGGTTTTTAGTTACTCGAAATTGTGAAGGGAAGAGAAGGGTAAAATAAAAAACAATTTTACTTACATGTTTGTAGGGGGCCATGTCCCCCTGCACTCTCCCTGCTTAAATATATCAGCTCCGTGACCGCACTATAGCACAGGAATGGAAATTCTCCCATTGTGCACTTCTGCATACAGTGTGGAATGGGAGATTTCCCTCATCCCCACTGTAGTGCAATCTCGGAGTTGGTATATTTAAGAAGTGGGGTGTGGGGTGTGGGGTGCAGGGGGGCTTGCCCCCCTGCAAAAACCTTAGAAAAATGTTCGGCAGTTGTTTTTGTTCCCCTGCAGAATTTTGAGTTACTGAAAACTCGAGATTCTGGCTTTGAGCTTATGAATTTTTAGTTTTGAGTAATTCGGTCTTCTAAAGGGGAACCATATATACATATATATATATATATATATATATATATATATATATATATGTGTGTGTGTATATATATATATGTATATATGCATATATATATATATATGTATATGTATATATGTATATGTATATATGTATATATATATATATATATATATATATATATGTATGTATATATATATATATATATATATATATATATATATATATAAAACTGGTCTCCCAAAAGCACAATTAAAGTAAAATAAAACAGGTAGAGAGACCAGATCACAGCTGATAAAACCATACACATATTTATTCCAGTAGTAAAAAAGTGTGAGCGCTTTCGCAGCCAGAGCTTCTTCATCAGACAAAAACTCATTGCATTTGCTGTAATTTAAATTCATTCAAACCAATCATAGACCAACAGCAATTAAAAAATAATCACCCAATAAAATCTTTTCAATCAGATATAAGTTAATACAGGTATATACAATTAAATAATACAATAGATAGAATACAAAAATGTATTGCAAAAAAAATACAAAAAGTGCATAAAAATACATGCCATGTATATATATATATATATATATATATATATATATATATAAATATATATAAAAATGTGTGATGCTATATACACAAATTCATCTTTTAAGAGGTCTGTTAGCTAGCACAGATTTAATAGACAGCTTAACATTTAGGCCTTTACCCATTGTTGCTCTCATTCTGATGATCCACTCTAGTTCCTTGTTTTCAACTCTGTTTATGATTGCACCTCCTCTTTTCCGTATCTATACTTTCTCTACAACCATAAACTTAAATGTGTGTGATACATCTGTAGCTGAAATGTGTCTCGCTAGTGCAATCGTATCAGTTTTCCTACGAATATCGTACAAGTGGGCTCTGATACGATCACGTAGTCTACGTGTGGTCGTACCTATATAAAATGACTGATATATAACACAATAAGCTAAATATACTATATTGATGGTTTTACATTCAGCTACTAGACCAAATGTTAGATGTTTTCCAGTATCTGGGTGGAGAAAGGTTCCCTTATTGTCAAATGAATCACAGAAATTAAGCTTTCCACAAGGGGAAGGTGCCATGACAGTGAGTGACGGCAGGTACAGAATGTGCATCCATATATTTAGGACCACACAACAATCTTTTAAATGATTTCTGATTCTTGAAGGCATATATGGGTCTATCACCCACTAAATTCCTCATTCATGTCATATACCCCTTGCAGTAATCGAATATTACTAGAGTAGGTTACAGGAATGCTCATAACCTTATTCTTCTGGGATTTCTGTCCACTCAAAGGGGTAGATTCAGAGAAGTATGGTTTACCTTTCTTATTCCTAGAAGAAGCTACCAGAGATGTGGTAGGATATATCTCTCTCTCAGTATAACCTCTCTCAATAAATTTCCTCTCTTGTCCATGCAGTTCTTCCATAAAGGTATCATTCTCTGCTGTCAGCCTTGAAACTCTCAAAGCTTGCCCTTTTACAATGTTTTTGAACACATGCTGTGGGTGCATGCTCCGCCTATGTACATAGGTGTTCCTGTAACATTCTTTGCGGAAAACTTCCATAAAGAACTCCCCTGTATCTCTCCTCTTAATGTGAACATCTAAAAATTCAATAGATGTAAGTGAATTCTTGACAGTAAATTTCAAAAAACTAGTGCTGTTATTGATATCTGCAAGGAAGGAGTTAAACATATCCATCCCTCCTTCCCATAATAGGAAGAGGTCATCTACAAATCTCTGATAAAAGATAACATGACTACATAAATCTCCTCTTAACACATTATAGCGTTCCCATATTGCCATGACCAGGTTGACGTAGCTATTGGCACAAGACGTGCCCATAGCTACGCCATCCAATTGTCTGAATATATACTGCTCGAACATGAAAAGATTATTCTCCAGTATGATTTCCATTAGAAAACACAAAATGTCTATAACCTTACTATCATACATGCCATCTTTCACTAGATATTCTTTAAGGAAATCTATAGCCAAACCATTTGGAATGGTAGTAAATAAAGACTGGACATCCAGTGTTACCATTAGGCATTCTGCTGTTGGTACTATTTCCCCTCAGGAAATTATATACATCTTCTAGGAACTGTTGTGTATCTTTTAAGATATATTTATTCTTAGCTAGGTTATATTTTAAATGATATTCAATATAAACAGATAGAGGTTCTGTGCTCCACCCTTGGCCTGCTACTATCGGCCTCATAGGTGGGCAAAGAGAATGTTTATGGATTTTTGGTTGCCCTTGGATTATGTGTATGATGGGCTCTTTAACAACAAAATAGTTATACAGATCAATATTAATCAATTGACATCGCAAACATTCAAATAAAGCATTGCAAATCCTCAAAATGCAAAAAAAAAAAAAAAAAAACTAAAACAAAAAAATGTTAGAAGTCACATTACTGTAAGGGGGCAAGCCCCCCTGCACACGCCCCCACACCCTGCTACTTAAATATCCCAACTCCATGATCACACTACAGTGAAGAGAATGGTAAAGTTACCTTTCCACACTGTCTGTTGGGTGATCTCAATTGTTTAAGTTCGAGATTTCAAAATTTCGAACATCCGGACATTGGGATTCTGATGTTCAGGATTTTGAGATTTTAAAATGAATAAGTGGACCTATATATATATATATATATATATATATATATATATCATGGACCATTTTACTTTAGAAAAATGTTGCTTTTGGCATTTGAACCACTGGAATTTGTCTTTTTTTTGCTGCAATTGTTTTCTCCCACAGATGGCCATCAGCAAGTGCCAGTGCCCCTACATGATCACCGGGTTGACCTACCCCTCCTGGCCTCGAAAGGACTAGCCCTGATAAGGGATCGGTCTGTTGAGGAGACAAGGGTATCCTGGCACTGTGCCATACTACTGCCAGGCATGTTTTTACCTTCTAATGTCCTGAACCTCTCTGCAAATGCCTGGTAACATATTGTAAGTAGGTCATGCAATGGAAGGAACATGCAGACACTGGCAAGGCAAACCACATATTCTGAAAAGGCTCTCCATAGTGGTTTTCCCAACCTCTGCCTGGAAAGTCTAACCACTTTGTGTATGCAAAACCTGCACCCCCCCCCCCCACCGAGAAGCACACACCATTCTCCCTGCCAGCTTTTAAAATGCCCAAGGTACCAATCAAACAAAAGTCATCTGGCCTGTAGTCAAAGCTTTAACCCTCTATGGAGCAGCATAGACAATCATCATTGTACTTTCATTGCAATGCAGTAATGAGTTTGATTTTGTAAACTGGCTTCAAATGTGACTGTCTTGTTGTAGGACTTCTGAAAGTTTATATGAAGAGTTGCTTGAATGTATATTAAAACAGAGAGACAGTACAAAGGACTCAGTAGGAGAAGGGATCAAGCTATGGTTAGATAACTGAAGTTAGTAAGGTAAGAATTTGCTTTATTAATAACCTACCCTTTTGGTTTGCTTTTTTACAACATAATTTATATGATGATCTCATTTTAAATGCTAGTCAATAATGACTTCTAATAATTGAGCATGTGTTGCCAGATCTATGGTTGCCTTTCTTTGTGAGATGGCATTTTATTTTTAAATATTGTTATTATATGAGGCATATAGATTGGTATTATTATTATTGTTTGCATTAAGAGTAGTTGAGAATCTCATAGATACAATTCCAAAGAGGAGAAATTATCTTGCAAAGTTTGGTAATTGCAGCAGTGGACCATGCTAATGTGGATCTGTCTGTAGATTAGAATTTTGTAGTTGTCTTATATGGAAGTATGCATTTTGTTATGAAAGATGTTAAACAGAAGTCACGAATGTCAACACACAAAAAAGTCAACAAGTAACTGTGCCTGCTCCAAGACATAACCTTGGAGCATGTGACAGTAACACACTGTTTTTTTTTTTGCAGGAGGGCACATTCCATGTACACAGTTCAACTTCCCATATCTCCTACTATTTCTATATTCTAACTCCAAGATCACACAGTACCAGAAAAAGGGCATATTTATCCCAACCCTGGTGATATAGCAGTCTCACACAATTGTTGACCAAAGTGTGTCAGCAAATTAGATGTCGACTTTACAGCAAGTTGACTTAATTTATGTCTCCCATATCTATATCTAGCTGTAGTTATCTATTTTTATCGATGTATCTATATATATAAACAAAACTAACACAACAAAGACACAATGATAAGCTGTAGTGGACTGACAGCCTATGTGTGTGTATTTTCTAGGGCAAAGGTTGGTAAAACACACGTTTGTTTTTAACAAAGAGTTACTTTCTATAAATGCATTCAATCATTTCCTATTCAATGACAAAAAGTCATTCTATTCATCTGACATTCCTACAAATTTGACAATACAAAAAGCATAAGTAACTTGGTTGTAGAAGACTTTTACTATGCAAATATCCATACTAGTACATGTGCAGGAGAAAGTGGGGATACAATGATATATTTGTTTGAATTTGTACAGTTATGCATTGTTAATATACAAAACGCTACTGCATACATAGAATATAATGTATCATGCTAGCTTGATCACTAGTGCATCCTGCTTGACAGAAGGCGACTTTAATAGTGCAGATCTCCTTACATGCACATATAACATATTAACTATCACTAAATGTATGTATAGTGAGTGGTATTAACCACTGTCTCTATCTGCAATGTGCAATGTGAATTCTTAAAATTGAAATATGTGGCTACATAATATCCCTACACTTAGTAACTTTCCCCAATACCTTCAGATAAGCACACTTCATTCATAAATTTATAAATGTTTTTGAATGGATCTATTGTACCACAATAGAGCTTATTGAAGATGGTTTATCCAACAAATGAGCTTTTAACTTGTCCCATTATGGGGGTAAGCTGCAATTTGTTTTAAAGAATGTTTTCAGTGGGATAACTTTTGAAAAGCTTTTCCAGTCAAGCACATAAAAAACCCTTTCTATCTCCTTCCACTAGTGGAAAGCCTAAAAACCCATACTCTCCTGTTACCCCAAACAAACTGGTGAGATAATGTCTTGATTTTCTTAAGCAGGACTGAAGAAGATCAGAGAGAGACATACTGTGCAATATTAAAATACATTGGGGTAATAAATTTATTTAACATTTTGTTTACCAGGAAAGTCTGACCTGGAATGAGGCCTGGGGAGAAATGCTTCAAACATATCTTTGTGATGTGGAAGGAAACCAGATTACCCAGGGGAAACCCACACAAACACAGGGAGGACATGCAGACTCTTCACAGAAGGCACCCTGGCCGAGAATCAAACTGGAGATCCTCTTGCTGTGAGTTGACAGCATTAACCACTGCACCACTGCACTATCCAAAACATCACATTTGACATTGTATTGAGGATAGTGATTTTACCTGAGACTATCAGTGCAAATTTCTTATGTGAGAGAGTTCATACATACTGTCTTCCCAAGAGTTTTATTTTTATGGAAATCATCTGAGTGTAATGGGATACCCAAGTTCCAGTATATCATGTACAGGAGAATTTGGAGATTTGTTTCTTAATGTGCTTCCTGCTGGGTTGATAAGGAACACAGCAGATTCAGATAAATTGACCCCATATCACAAGTAAGAGCAAATTGTGTAATTCATTTGCCATGATGATTACATCCTTAATGGAGGTAGTGTAGACTCTTACACAGTCATCTGCAAATATTATAGTAAGTAAATATTTCTAAAGCTGTATCACCCATACAGCCCATTAGTCTTATTTAGGTCCATCTCTAAGGAATCAGTCACTAGCAGAAAAAATAATGGTTATAATGAGCACCCCTGTCTAGTACCCTTACCTGGTATAGTATATTCTGACAGATTAATATTGGTGAGCATGCCAATATGGTATTTGCAAAAATGCTGATTTGTAATAACAAGGGGAGATAGAAGTCTGTAATTCTGTAAGGTTTGCCACAGATACAGACAGGAAACCAAACAAAAGTCTTCTCAGAACTTATAAAAACACTAAAAATAGGAACAGTACAAATGTTGCCTCCTGATGCAAAGTGATTAGAGACTGCAGATGATCTGAGATAACCCTTCCAGTGAAACCCTGCCTGAAATGCTCTGACTAAATGAGTAAAGGATATTGAAGCTAGATGCCCATATTTTAGTAAAAATGTTAACTCCATTATTTCTTAATGATATCTGTGTATAAACCCTAGTTCTTTTTGGATCTTTTAATGGTATCGCAAAGATGACAATGGCAGTTTGTGTTGTAGAAGGAAGAAATATTCCAGGCCACTCAGATAAGAAGCCATTCCATTAGGCATGGGTTTTATTGCAGATTCTATCTCAGTTCAAACAAAATGAAGTTGTAGAGACAAAATAGTCACTTATTCCTCTTTATGTCGTCTTAGTTTTTTGAAAAAAAAAATGGTATCTTTATTCTTTTATCTGTCACCAAATGAGGAATACTCTAAATAAAATAAAAAAAAAAAAAAAAAAAAAAAAAAGAAATTAAGAAATCCAAGTTTAATATTATCAGATTTCAATTGCCCCCTTTTAAAACATTGATCGCCCTACTGGCTGTCCTTTCTTTTGTTATATGTGCCAGGAATTTCCAGAGTTTTGAGTAATGGCTCATGACTGGTGGAAGACATGATGTAGACAGGATTGGCCTCTCTCTGCCTCTTCACTTTCTAGCTAGTTTAATCTGAGCATATTTGAACAATCCTACCTTGGTTTTTGATTTACTGTGGAGTTGATTGGTAAGAGAAGATTTATTTGAATTTATATTGTATTTGTTATCACTGTTTTTACCTGTTTGTAGGTATGAAGAGTAGCTTGTTAACAATATTTATTTTGATTCATATTTTGTTGTTTTGCCTTTAATTTCACTGTTGGTTGTTAGAAACGGAAAGGTTTTAGACAGGCAAGCTATAACCACCCCAAGGGGCCTAAACAGCTATACATTCACAGAGACTACAGAGAGGAAAATCCTGAGCATATCTAAACAATCCTACCTTGGTTTGTGATTTGTTGATCTTTACTGTTAAAAAGAAGTGCAACTGTGAGCGATAATGAATTGCAACTTTTGTCAGGCTTGCAGAACTTGTATGGTCAGAACAACTTTACTGTGCTTAATTTATTATTTAGTTGCATATTGCTGGTGTGATTTTTGTCATAGAAGTTGATTTAAGTTCTCTGAATCTGTGCTTATTGTTTTTGATGATTCTTTTCTTTTACAACATTGTATTCACTTGAAGCTGAATATGGATCCCTATGCAATTAATGATTTGCTAATGCACAAATATCTTGTACAGTGTAATAAATGCCATGCATATTTAAAGGTAACAGCTGATAACACTGGTGATCTGTGTTCCTCTTGCCAAAGTTACCATTGTTTGAAGTAAATCTAGACTTACTGATGATGATTGCACTTGTGCAATTGGCATGGCTTGGAGGACTGCTGTTTCATATATTGATGATTGGACTGATAAAATAAATATTAGGCATAGAACAAATAAAACACATTTAAGATATGATGCATATATTGTCTGCAAAGATCATTCAACCCTTATGAAACAAGATGATGCCCCTGAGAACTATGGAATTCTTGATGCAAGTATTCAGCAATCTGAGGATCCAGTTTGTTTAGAAGGAAGCAAAAAAAGAAAGAAAGGAAGACGTTCTCAACAAATAACAAGGAAGGAAAAGAAACTGACTAATGACTGTAAAGGAAAGAGAATATGTAGTAAAAAGGACACTGCTTTGTTATGTAATACACTGGTGACAGGGAATGATGATAATTTTCTATCAGAAAACCTTCAGTCTACAGAAAAAGGCATCATTTTTCCAACAGAGAAGGTAGAAAAAAGAGGCAAGGGGCAGGTGAAAAGGAAGAAATCAAAATTGAATGTGGAAGGATTGAAGAATATTACTGTAAGAAAAAAGAAGAGAAAGACAGATGCTGCCTACACGGCTCAAGCTGCGGATTTGCAAGACCAGCTGGATGAGAATTTAATACACAATGAAAACATTGGGATTAATAAGACTAATGGTGATGAAGATCTATCCTTCATAATTGACAGAGCAGGTATTACTGTATTAGAAGCTGAAGATTCTTCACAGCTGGTCAGCAAAGATATTCTTGTAATTAGAGATTCAGTTATCAGAGGAACTAATACTTATATTTGCAGAGAAGATAATGAACATTGAATAGTGTAATGCTTGCCAGGATCAAAAACAAAAGATATTAGACAAGCCTTGGAATGCCTTAATGTAAGGAAGTATGGATCCATTTTTATTCATGTTGGTACAAATGATGTAATCTGCAGCGATTCTCTGACTGTTAGTAAGGAATTGACAGCCCTCTTAGACAGTATAGCTTGTACTGGTGTTAGGACATATTTTTCAAAAATCACCTTTAGAAAGAATAGTCAGGGCAGTGTGAATGAAAATATTTTTGGAATAAATATGTACATGGAAAAAATGGAAATGTGTAGAGCATCCAAGCCTAGTTTTGGGCACTTGTGTTCACACAGGATGACGTGCATTTCTCAAGATCAAAGAAGATAATTTTTGCAGCAAACATTTTGCAGTATTTGACAAATACTAGGCAGGATTTTTGCCAGGTCGAAAATTTACCAGTTTACAAATAGCAAATTTTATGCATCTCTGATGGTTGTTAATGCTAGCAGCATTAATAATAGTTTTTTTTTTTAATTGGAAAATTTGCTACGTTCCCACAAGATTGATGTTGTCATTGTTTGTGAAACATGGTTAAAGAACAATGACTGGAAACCAGTTCTGTCAGCGTATGAATGTTTTTACTGTAACAGACATTCTAACAAAAAAATCAGGTGGAGGTGTTATGCAAGGGATTAAAGATAATTATGAGACCTGTGATTATTACATGTTCAGTGGTTACACCAATAATATAGACTGTATAACTGTGACAATAAAGACAACCCTGGAACATATAACAATTGTTGGAGTATATAGACCACCAAAGTCAAGTACATATGACCTGGTAGAATTCATACATTTTTTTGCATGAAACACAGGAGGGAAAATAATATTAGCTGGAGACTTAAATTTACCAGAAACAGACTGGACTGATATTGATTCAACAACATTAGTAAGTAAATTATTCACAATGTATATTCAGGAACAATTGCTTCAGATTGTAAAACAAAACTACCAGAGGACAGAACATGCTAGACATTGTTTGTGTTCCTAAGGAAATTACTGTTACTTCAAGTCAAGTTTTATCACCATTGGTGTGCAGTGATCATGGGGTTATAAAGGGGGGTATATTTCCATAAGAATAAGATATCTGATTAAGGCAAGAGACAAAAAATATAAGAAATGGAAGAGAGGTTGAACCACAACTTTGAAAACTGACATAAACAAGCTGGACAAACAGATTAAGCATAGTGTGAGACAAGCTCAAGAAAAATTTGAAGACAATTTATATAAAGATATTGAGCATAATAGGAAACTTTATTATAGATGCATAAGATGTGGAAGGAGTAAAGACATACAAATTGATAAACTGTGTGCAGATTCTAAAATGTATTCTCAAACACAGATTATAGATATATTTACAAAATCTTATGCAAAACAGTTTGGCTCCACAAAAGGGGAGATAAGTTGTCCTACTGACATCCAGGTAACCCCAGATACTGGAATCAAATTAGAATATATTGAAAAAAAACTTTACAAACTGGATCCAAACAAAGCATAGGAAGGAGACAGAATTAGCAACAATGACCTGAGAACACTTCATCAAGAACTTACAGTACCATTATATTTATTATTCACTAGATCATATAAATATGGGGAGATTTCTCAAGATTGCAGACATGCGCTTATTAAACCTGTCTTCAAGGGAAAGGGGAATGGGACAAACCCAGATTCATACAGACCCTTTAGTCTACTTTCATGCTGTGGAAAAATAATGAAGAAGGTAATACTGGATAAGTTATTGTCAGAACTGAAAAGAAGTTGCTTGGCCGCTTCGTCACTTTGCCATTTTTGGCATTGTAGTGTGATCTCAGAGTTGGTATATTTAAGTAGGGGGGTGTGGGAGGCACATCCCCCCCATGTCAGGGGGGGTGGAGGGCAAAGCCCCCCACTTTATGCAATGTTTTAATGTCTTTTTTTTTTTTTTTTTTTGGGAACAGCGATTTTTTTTCCCCTGGGAAAAAATCACTGTTGTGGTTGTTCGATGTCTTGTGAATTCGAACTTTAGAATTCGATATAGCAACATTTGACCATTTGATCATTTGTTGTTATAATATAGACCCATGTTGAAAACATATCTATTACCACCTGTAACATGATTGGAGAATAAAAAATACTGAAAGGACTTGAAGAAAGACCACTAGAGCCCCTGTAACATGGTGTTCTATAACAATATAATAACAGCTATGAATGAAAACGTATGCTGTGATGTAATTTATATAGATTTAACTTCAGCATTTGACAGGGTCATACACAAAACACTGATCAGTAAATTAGTACAACTAGGTATTGCTGTACTCTTGATAAGATGGATAGCTGCATGGCTTACAAATAAGACATGGCAAGTATCATACAGCAATTGGACAGGTGAAACCCTTGGTTGAAGTCAGAGTGTCCTACAGGGCTCCTTCCTAGGCCCTTACTTGTTTAGATTGTATCTTTCAGACCTAACGTTGTTATCTGAGGTGTTCTACTGTCTATATGCAGACAACCTGAAATTAGGTAAACTGATTACATGTTTTACAGATAAAGCATGTCTGCAAAATAACTTGACTAAAGTGACCATTTAGACACAGGAGAATAATATGCTGATAAATATATCAAAAACTAAGCATTCAAGTTGTGGGAAACATAAACTGATAGCTGAATATTTAGTACAGCACACAGTGATTAAAACTGTAAACTCATTTAAGGATCTGGGTATATGAGTAGATTCAGCTATGAGTTTTTCTAATCATATCAACCAATTGGTTAATGATAGTTATAGAACTATAGGTTGTATAAAAAGATTTATAAAGTCTGGGAAATCAAAAATGATCAAGTCATTGTCTGTTACTTACATTAGACCCAAACTTGAGTATGAAACAACAATATGGAAACTCTATAAGAAAACAAGCATGAGTAAACTGGAAAGAGTACAGCATAAATATACCTAGGACATCCATGGATGTGAAAATTTAAGTTATTATGAAAGACTAAAATATCTGAACTTGTACAGTGTCTCTTACAGATACCCAAGAGGAGATCTTATTCAAGTATATAGGGCATTTAGAGACAGCTACTTCTGGGAATGTTTGGGGTTATCAAAAAAGTAGTAGAGAATCATCAGACAACCTATCTAGAAGATTCTATAGGCATGAGAAGTGTACTAACTGGTTCTCTGACAGAGCAGCTGATTCATGGAACAGACTACCAAATTACATTAAAGCAAGCACTAGTTTAGATAGTTTTAAGAACAGCCTGGGGTCTTATTATGGGACAAGTGTTTTGGTATATTGGCAAGAAGGGCATCAATGCCAGTGCTTGAAATATTTCTATACATGTATGTATGTAATCTTTGACTCCCTGTAGGGCATTAGATAACAGGCATTTTTAAATTTGGTAGCTCTGCACTATATGTCTTTTAACTAAGCATTCCACTTGCCAAATACTTTGGCTACATAGTAACACTTTCACTGCTTTGAGCAAAATTCCACCTCTAACTTTACACTTTTCCATGAACAACACTCACCTTACCTTCAGAGAACTCAATACAGAATATGTCCTCTTTGATTCCTATAACAGCTCCTCGGCATCAGCATCAGTAGAGATCAAAGTCTCAACTTCCTATGTTTAAACAGGCTTTGATCACACATTGCTTCAGTGAAATCCAGCTCAGAGATCACCTTCTCTTTTGTGAAAAAGTACAGTACTGACTGGATTTTCCAGTGTCTTTACCCATTTTCCAGTGTCTTTAATAATATAAGATATTAAAATAGTCAATTTTTCCCATCCATACTAGGGGAGATGATGCAAGTTTACTCTGAATTACTTGCATTTAATTACCTCCCGATGTCAGCTAAACCCCTGTAGAGTAAATTCTGCTCAATACATGTTGGATTTTAACATGTTTTTCAGCCTAAGCTTTGGATCTAATATAGAACTCGGGTCAACTTTAAAATCTAATGCAAACAAAATGGGATAGTCTCAATGCTCATGTCAGAGGCATGAAACAATTGGATAGTATAGTGGTTGGATCTATAATGGGTCCAAAGTAAATACCTGCAATAGGGTTGACACCTTTTCAGATGACTAAAGTGGGACAGTGAAGTGACCAAACATAATGTCACAGAGAGTGTGGCAAAAATGTTGCTGACTCTGGAGGAAATATTTGAATTAAGCCCAGAAGTTTGGGGCTGCTGAACCCCAGAATTGGTGAGGTTCTATATGCTGCATGGTGCATTTTCAGGACTACTTTCTAACCTCTTGATCCAATGGCTTGAACAATAATCTGAAGAAAGTTAAGACATTTCATTTTTTTCTTTCATAGAAAAAATAACTTCTGACCAATGCTGAATGTTTAAAGCTAAAAGAAAAAAAAACAGTTCTCAATGAACTAAGACAAATGTTGAGATGACAGACAGATGTATCTTATATGTGTAAAGAGAAAAGTAAAAGTAAGAGATGCAATATAGTGTGCAGCAATACCACCTCAAACAGAATAAGTTTGTAGAAAGTTGTGCCATCTATGATGTGCGCCATAACAATCCAAAGGATGAGAAGATGGCATACCTAACACCAAACATGCTTGAAACAGAGAGGGCACAGACCTGTTTTAGTTTAAAGAAGAAAAGCATCTCATATGTGTGGACTACACTCCAATTTCCAGGAAGAACCTGCTTAGCAACACCTGGAAAGGGTATGCGGGGATGTTGATTTTTTTTCTTTTTATTTACTCCTTACTGCTTACTCTGTTCAGGACTAGAAGTAAAATTTTTTGCTTAGTTTCACTTTTCTTTTCATGCTGAATGATACTCAGAATGATTGGCAAGGATGACATCCAGCTAAAAGTGAGGGAGACATTAAATACCACCCTCACTGAGCAGACAAGACAGGAGCATATGCGTCTTGCATTGCTGTAAAAACAAGCATGTTAAGCAGTTTATGTAGGGAAACTGCATGATGCTCATTGGTGAGTAATACTCTGTTGCTTTTTTAATTAGTTGTGTTGGTGAAATAGAGAGCAAATGGATGACTTCTATTTAAATTACCTATTGGGTAGGGTGTTTCCCATTCTACAATGAATACATCAGAATGGGATGCTTGCAACAGGATGTGTCAAAAATGCAAAACACTTGACTGAGGGGAGAATAACACAGATAAGGATAAGCAGGTATCATATTTTTCCATCTGTTTAATTTCTCCAAGTTATTTGAGTTTCTAATACTATGATGGGAATGGGCCCCATTCTTAAGTCAGGGTATGATTAGAGTTCATGAAATTTCATCTCAGCACCAGCAATGTGCCCAACACTGCCTCCTTTGCTAATTCATACAAGGCTAGATGTATTGGTAGCATATTTAAGTATGACTGTAAATTGCAAGAAACAACAACCACCCAGAAGAAGGAGAGCTAATCCACCAGTCAGAATGTACAAAAAACAAAACATCAGAGGCAAATGGATCCAATAAAAACAACTTTTAATAAAACAAAAAAGAATAAGTGCTTTAGTACTGATACACAATACTTCATCAGACATATTGAAGAAACAATGATCAAGTTAAATATAATATATACAGATAGATGGACCAATCACATCACATAAAAATCCCTCCAAAAACAATTAAAATTTAAAGATATAAAACACATTAACGATGCAATCTTCTGCCTTTTAACACAGGTTTGAGGGGAATACAATCATTAAGCCCTGACCCACGATGTTCCCCCAAACGTAAGATCCATTGAAGTTCTACATTTTCAGTGGGATTAACAATATACCCCATTGTAATATTTTTTAGCTGTACATGAAGCACCTGGAATAAAAAACTATGTGTATCACCTAATGAAAGAGTATGTTTAGCTAGGGCACTGCAATCATGTCCCTTCCTAGTACAATAAACATGATCTCTAATCCTTTCCTTCAGACAATGATTAGACTTGCCCACATAGAATTTAAAACATACCACACAATGTGCCACATATACATTACTGGTATTGCAGTTCCACATTTATAAGCGCCTGCCTCTAAGGGATCAATGGATTGGTGCACTCTAGGGTAACACAATTGTTGTTTTAGATTCCTTCTGTTCTTATAAATGAATCTTGGATGTTCACCCACAAGATCACATGTCTTCTGATCTACCATTAAAATATGCCAGCTTTTATTGATAATGTCCCTTACTTTCCTGACATCTTGTGTATAAGACAGAATCACAGGGATACTTGTATTCAAAGAAGTATCCCTATTTTTAGAGGGATTTTTATGTGATGTGATTGGCCCATCTATCTGTATATACTATATTTAACTTGATCATTGTTTCTTCAATATGTCTGAAGAATTATTGTGTATCAATATAAAAGCACTTACATTCTTTTTTGTTTTATGTAAAGTTGTTTTTATTGGATCTGTTTACCTCTGCCATTTCATTTTTTGTACATATGACTGTAAATTAGTTTTATTAGACCTATTTCTCTTACTACTGTTGGAACTGTCGTTCTTCCACATTGCTCTTGCTTCTGCCTTCATATCCTGATATTTTATGACATTGTATGTCTCTCTCTATATATATCACACACTGTAACCACTGGGTATAGCAATACCAATGATCAATGCTATTTTTGTCTTTTTTTCATATACTACTATATATGTGTTTTTCTCACATCTATTTTTTGAACTGTTGAAAATAGTTGACCTCATGTGTTATACACTTCGTTATTCATTACAATGCTTTGTGTTTCAGGCTTCCTATACTTCTCAGCAATCTCTACACTGTAGTCTTTGCACAATCCCAGGTGTTACAGTCCTGCCACATTATTGTGCCTTTCAGGATATAGGCCGTCTGCCATGAATGTATCATACCCAGCAAAAAAAAGAAATGAGCAACTGGTTCCATTTCATTTTTATAGATCCTACATTTAACTGTTTCTCCTACCTTTTCAATAGACTTTGTAATCCAATGTGTACATAGTCCACTACTGTGGACTGCAATTATTGATCTTTCATCTTCTGGATTCAATTTACCTCTCCTTAACCATTCCTGAGTCAAACTTTGGTGAACATGAGACTGTTCGAGGGGATCTCTGTACGTGTCACAATATCTCTGGCTTTTCCACATTTCTTTCCTTCTCTTCTGATTCTTCCTCTTATATTCTTTCTTTTGTTTTTAGCACATTCAGATACTGTCTTATTTTTGCCTACTTCTGGTTTGCTTTCCATTCCTGCTTGACAATCCTGTTTTAAAACATTTACTATGTTTGGATCTGATGAGGTCAGCAGATATGTATGCAGTCCCATGATTGCAAATATATAAATGTAATCAGTTTTGAGGAGGCCCATACCTCCTTCAGAGTGAGGAATATATAATCTTGGTATGCACTGATTTTCATATATCATCAGATAAACATAAATCAGTTTTTTAATTTTGTGTACATTCAATCCAGTAATTTTGGGGGCCAGTCAATCATCCTAAAATATTAAGTTAAAACAAGAAGAGAAAATAAATGTATAGCTCAGGCTTTATTTGTTGACATCAGGGCAATTTCTAATATCAGTTTTACTCTTCTGAAGTATTCCTTTATGAGGTTTATTCACATTTTGTTGATGTTATATTGTCGATCATTCATCGATGCCCAGATATTTATACACGCCCTCCTGCTCAAGTTCATTTATGTCACATTCCTGCCCCAGGTTGATATTTTCATGGTGTTGCAGCTTTTCTGTTTTAAATATTGCTTTTGCATATTTATCAATACCCAAAGTCATTTTTAGATCATCTGAGAAAGTTTTAACCATTTGTAGTTGTATCTTCAACTCATCTGATAAACTATTCAGTTGTAAGTCATCCATAAAAAGTAGAAGAGAAATCTTTAAACAATGTTTTTTTCCTGGAGCCAAGCTGCAACCATAGCCTAATCTGTTAAGTAAAGAGCTTAATGGGGTTAAGGGCAAGACGAAACAACAGTGGTGAAAAAAAATAACCCTGGAAAATCCCCCTTTGAATTGTTATTCCTGGAATAATAATTTGCCCTTTGTCTTGGCAATATTGAAAAGTGGTTTGCCACTGTTTTACCGTCACTGTAAGGTAGCTGATCAATGTAGAGTGTATCTTATACATCTGTAAGTACACCTTACTGCATGAATCCGGGGTGCTGGCAAATGCTTTTTTGCAGTCTATCCATGCCATATTTATTCCCATGTTTATAATTCTGTTATTATGGTTTTATTTAGCAACAAGTGATCCTTTGTTTCACATGATTTTCTTTTATTACCATCTTGGTCTATTGCCATTACTGATTGTTTCTAAATGACTATAAACTCTGTATCAGTTTTAGTATATAATTTGTATACTGCTGGAAAGTAAGTTATTGGTCTATAGTTCTTAGGATTGCTTGCAAGTTCACTCTAAAGGAGGATTATCATTTGTCCTGTTGTTAAGTCAGGATGGTGCCTGTTTGGGATATGCATTTAAGTAATTCTTACTCAGAACTAAACCATTATGTAATTAATACTTTTAGCCAGTACTTAGGTATTGCCTCTGGGCCTGGGGTTTTCCCATTAGGAGCTTTTCTTAATTTTTTCTCAATTTCTCAGACTGTTACTTCATTCCATTTCATATTCATTATATTAAATATTATTACTGTTTCTTTTATTTTTTTTCATTGTTATGTTCAAAAGGGTCTTCGCAAATACTTTTCCAAAATGTGTGCATTTCATCTTTTTTGTGTTATTTCTATTAATTTTTCCTTTTTTCCCCCAACTCTATATAGAATCTTTTTGGGTCATTAATTGCTTATTTCTACTTTTTCTTTATATTTATCTGTATACCTTCAAAGGTTTTTTTGCCTCTGCCGATATTTTAGTTTATTATTGGCAATAGTATATGATAAGTGTTCATCTGTTTTCATTCTGTGCATTGCTTTTACCATGTCAGTCTTTATCATAATTTTTGAAGATCTGTTCCCTTTTCCATATTCTTCTAACAGTGATACTTCTTGTCTTAACTGCTTTATAGTTTTCTCTTTTCATTTCTTCCATGGTTGCATCTTACTTGTTTCCTTCCATTCCTTTTTTTGCTCTACATTTTTGTGGTAGCACTTTTTCGTTATTAGTTTAGCTACACAGTAAAATATTCTGTTTACTTCTATTATATTATATACATTTTTCTTAATAGTCGCAATTACTGTTCTCATTTGTTTTAACAGTCTTCTCACAATCAGGGTCTTATTTAGTTTTTGTAATCTATTTTTTCATTTATCTTAATATGATTATCTGGGTCTATTATATCAAGCAGATTTCCCTTAAATCATTTTCTCCTGGACTGAGAAAGCCTTGTTCTGTTCCTGGCTAGCATTCTACAGAAATTTTCAGAAAATCTTCCTGTGGCATATTTTCTTCAGATGCACCCTCTTCATCTGCTACCGCTTCATGTGGGAATCATTTTGGCCCATCACTCCACAACATTAATTGTATCTGAGTTGCCTCTGTTTCCTGCTCTTTTACTTGCTGAGTGTCTTCAACTGCACTTTCTTACCAGTCTCCTACAGAAGGTTCCAGAGCGTCATCATGTTGCAAACCTTCTTCAGGTGCCTCCTGCTCCACCTGTTGGTCCCTAATCTGGGGACCTGTAATTCCATCATGGTGTGACCTTATCTACATTAGATTCTCCTCACTAAATCCTTCCCTTCACAGACAATATATACATTCAGTTTTGATTTGTTTAGCTTCTATCTTACTAATCCTACTTTCTGAATTTTCCTTTTGTTTTCTTTTTTTTTTTTTTTTTTTGTATTGTACGATGTTTCATATCTGGGTGCCTTTGCCTGAATTTTTCTTGAGATATCTTTGGAGCTGTTTGTTGTATTGATTAGCTTGGCTTTCTCCTTTGCATAAATATATCACCATGCCAGATATATCTTTCTTTCCTATGTCCATGTGTTTTTTATACCTTTCAAAAATCTCTGGGTTTTGGTCTTTACATTTTTGTGTTTTCTCTGCTGCTTCTTTTTCCAGGTGGTTCAAAACTCCTTTGTCTATGTAATGATGTTCATAAATCTCTGTAATTAATGAGTACGCATTTTTATTTAAAGCATTTGACAGTTTTCTTGTGCAAGTATTTTCTTTCCTCTAAATTCTATTTTACTCATTCTAAATATCTTTTGTCTGTAAATTATGGGCTTCTTGCATAATAGTAACCATATGTAACTTCTTCCACATCTTGAATAGTCCATTTTGTCATCTTTATGGATCTTCACGTGTGTGAAAAATACAAGCATTGTCCTTTATTGATTCATAGATTCATACTAAGCTAACTGTGCAAGCCATTTTAAGCCTAGCCAATTATCCCTTGTGGGCCTTAAATCCTGCACCTTGTGTTGGTACGGCAAACACCTTTACCATTAGGCCACCATCCCAACCGATGTTTAAATAGTTGTCAGACTGTTCAGATCATAGAGATAGTGTTTGCATTAAAGTTAAAGTATGAATTTGATAGTCAGGCAGCAGGTATTTATTTAACTTCTCATTCTATGAATGATGTTCTGGTAACACCTTTGGGAATTTTGAATGTAGTACCTAGTATGGTAAATATAAATCACGAATTAGATGTTACTAGCAACAGCAAACTATTCACCATTGCCAATGATAACTTGCTTGATGTCACTGACATGAATACCAAAGACATAAAAATAATGGCTGTGTTTCCAAAACAGAATTATTATAGAGTAATGCAAATTCATAGATTACTAGGCTAATGCCTAGAACCCTTACAAGCCTAGCCATATTTATCCCGAGCTGCTCCTCTGTTCAGTGGTTATGTGAATAAAGATCACAGAGCTAAGGGACTATGGCAGTTAATACCAACTTCCGCTGGCCAGGAGGGATATGGGCACCACCCCAGGAATGAATTTGTAGTCACCCATCCATTGATCTAGGTTGCATTTGAAGAGGATCAGGGAGGGGTTGTGTCTCTCATGAATAGTGTCCTTAGATTATAATTATGAGGACAATCACTTGGAAAGAAGAAACACAGAAGGGATTTGGGAAGTGGGACATCCTTGTCAAGTGTTATACCCACTGATCAGTTAATGATGACAAGAGGACTGATATTTTACCTTCTTGATCAGATTTTGGCAATAGGGGACTCAATGCTAAACTTATTATCCAGAATCTACAGGGAAACTCATTTGACTGAAACTCATTTTGCTGAAAGGTATATGCCCTATACCCCACTGTAGTGCGATCCTGGAGTTAGTATATATAGTAAGGGGGGTGTGATGGGCACAGCTCCCCACATTGGGGGGTGTGGAGGGTGTAGCTCCCCCCACCTATTTTAAACATAAACCATAGACATGGATACTTACAAGTTGAATGAATAACTCTTTCCAGAAGACAATATATACCCAAACTATGTGGAGAGCTATGCTCCCCAGATCCCACACCCCCTTACTAGATATATATATATATATATATATATATATATATATATATATATATATATATATATATATATATATATATATATATATATATATATATATATATATATATACTAACTCCAGGATCACACTACAGTGGGGAACAGGGCATATACCTTTTGGCAAAATGAGTTTGGATCAAATGAGTTTTCAGTGAAGTGAGATTTCAGTGGCTTGTGCTTAGGCAGCTGAGTTTCAGTGAAATAAGTTTTCAGTGAAATGAAGTAGACCCATTGCTGGCAGCAGAGGTGTATGCTGTACTAACACTGGGACATTTCATAAAAATGTAAATGGCACTATATCATTGGATAAAAAAGTTGATCTCAATGTGGCTTTTTGTTTCATTTTTTCAGCTTCACATTTTGCTTCCAAGCTAACCTTAGTTTCAAGGCAAATGATTAATATTAATAGAAGAGAATGTTTTAAAAGTGATATGAAAAGTATTACCATATGGGAGGAGGTGGTTAATAACACTCAGTTTTTTACTTGGGATGACATTTGTTTGAACCATCAGGGAAATAGAGTATTAACTCACAAGCTTACCGAAGCTAAAAAAGTTTTTAGGGATAATATCAACAGTAAAAAGTTGGGAGAAATCAACAGCAAGCTAAGATGCTTATTATCAAAATATAGAACTCTGAAAAATAAACTCAGAGACCCAGAAGACGCAATTGCTGGTGAAGTTATGATGTTATTTTATTTACTGAAACTTAGTCTAGGGAAAAAAATGTTAGTTATACCAGACTATAAGACTATAATATATTTAGAACAGATAAGAAGGATGGTGATGTTTCTGTTTATGTGTTTTCAAAGATCAGCTTACACACCATTCAGTTTATCAATAGGTGGCAACTTGCTGTTATTAGTATATCTCAACGAAAGCATAATATGGAGGCAATCCTATTTTATAGGTCCCCCAGTCTGAGAAGAGATGGTGACATGCTGCTTTGTGAATGTATCCAACACCATTTTAATAACAAATATGAATCGATGCTGGTGACAGTGATGCACCAGATTAGATGGGAGCTTTCCCTCCTCAGATTCTAGCATGATAAATAATATAATCTGAATAAAGCTTGTTGAATAATTATACCCAAGTTGTAACAGGTCCCAATAGGAAGAATAAGATGTTAAATGAAATTTGGGTAAGTAGTTTACTTGCCATAATTAGCCGTGATATTCAACCTGTTTTAGAAGCATCAGATTATAGCTGTATATCACGCGAATACCAATGGCTAACAGGTCTTTCTTTCTTACTTAGCTATGATGCAGGAAAGGTTATAGTTCAGATTTTGTAAGTATTTATTAGTGTATGGAACTGGCAGATAGCTATGAGTATCAAGGGTATAGATGAAATATGGGACATTTTCTATAGATATATAAACAATCTCACTGACAAATATAATCCTATGGAAAACATTACATCTTGGACAACTAATTTCCAACATGGTGGTTGACTACACTGACTCATCTGTGACCTACGAAAAATAGGTTATGTTTATAGTACAAGAAATTTTCCAGCTTAAAAAAATCAATATGGGTGAGCTCATAAGTTATTTAGAAGAAGTTTTAGGAAAGCTAAATGTTCTTCTTAACAACTTCTCATTTATTCAAGCACCAATAGCAAGGCTGTCTAGAAGCACTTGATAAACTATGGGAAGCATGAGGCACCAAACATGAGTATCAGTTTCAGGATATTTTTATAACTGATTCAAAATTATTGGTTAATATTTTTACAGATAAGTCACTGATAATACAGCAAATGGTAGTAATGTAAGTTCTGTGGCTATAAATAGCAGAGATGAGAACCCTTTTATTTTCAGAAATATAATTTCCAGGGCAATCAGCCATATTAAACAGTGCTCTGCAACCGAGTTAGACGGTTTAAATGATTACCTCTCAAAGAATACAATTGATTCTTCCACTCTGTGCTTAACTAATATGTATCAGAAAATGCTAGAAAACTGTTTTGTTCTTACAGGATGGGAAAATAAAAGCTGTTGTTGTTCCTACACTCAAGGGACACATATGCCATACTGCTGATGTTTACAGGCTAATTACCCAGACAAGTATGTTAGGATAACAATGTTATGGAAGAACCATACGGTCCTTATTAACACCAGAACCATCCATAAGCACAGATATTTCCAACATGGTTTTGTAGTAGGATATTCTTGTATGACAAATTAAATCATTTTCTCTTATAGTGTTATTTCAACCTTGGATGATGGCTGGTCCACAGATGTGATATAGTTGAATTTTGATAGGACCTTTCATATGGTTCCACAGAGAAAAATTATTAAGACTGTATATCAGTTCAGGATAAACTCTTATTAAATAGGTCCATTATTACTCTGCATGTATAACATGTCATAACTAAGTAAGAAAAGATGCAGAGATTTTTTATGAAACAGATTACATATCTTAGGCTCCTGTCTTAATCAGTTCAAGGGCGTTGACATTTATTCTGTTGGGTATGGACTGATGAGGGGTCATATTAATGTAATTCATAGATGTTTAAAATACAATGTTTTTTAAGCAATACAGGGTATATCCCTTGCTTCACATAAATTAAACACAAAGAATAATAACCAACTAGTTAGCCTTCCTTTGTGTAAAAAAAAAAATCAGAGTTCCTTTTTTCACTTTAGAAAGGATAGACTATGGAATATGTAGGCTGTCCATGTGAGGAACTCATATATCCTTTTGATATTCCAGGAAGAGTTGAAAACTAAGTTTAGCAATAGGGTATATGGACCAAGGCTGTAGAGAACCAAATTCTTAAATCTCTTTTCTTAGGCTTTGAATTTAAATCCAAATACAGTGAACACTGACCATATCGAAAGCATGATAATGGATGGATTACAGCCATAGTGCAAAGTACCTTTTTGCCAGGATGACACTGAGACCAGGAACCACCTCTATGGATGCATGGATGACAGCCTCTTTTGCTAGCTATCACCATTGCTGGAATTCCCAGTAGGGAACAAAAATGGGATTAAGTTCATAAGGGAGAAGTTCAGTGGCTGCTGGGCATGGAAGGAAACAGGACTCTTTAGCAAACATATTACATAAACCTGCTTCCTCAAATACAATATATAATAAATTATATTAATTCTGGCAGTTGAAGCATCACAGGAATTTGCAACAAATCCAATCACAGCCACTGCCAGATTTTGTAAGTAATTTATTAGTGTATGGAACTGGCAGATAGCTATGAGTATCAAGGGTATAGATGAAATATGGGACATTTTCTATAGATATATAAACAATCTCACTGACAAATATAATCCTATGGAAAACATTACATCTTGGACAACTAAATTTCCAACATGATGGTCGACTACACTGACTCATCTGAGACATACGAAAAATAAGTTATGTTTACAGTACAAGAAATTTCCCAGCTTAAAAAAATCAATATGGGGGAGCTCATAAGTTATTTAGAAGAAGTTTTAGGAAAGCTAAATGTTCTTCTGAACAACTTCTCATTTATTCAAGCACCGATAGCAAGGCTCTCTAGAAGCACTTGATAAACTATGGGAAACATGAGGCACCAAACATGAGTATTAGTTTCATGATATTATAAATAACTCAAAATTATTGGTTAATATTTTTACAGATAAGTCACTGATAATACAGCAAATGGTAGTAATGTAATTTCTGTGGCTATAAATAGCAGAGATGAGAACCCTTTTATTTTCAGAAATATAATTTCCAGGGCAATCAGCCATATTAAACAGTGCTCAGCAACCGAGTTAGATGGTTTAAATGATTACCTCTCAAAGAATACAACTGATTCTTCCACTCGGTGCTTAACTAATATGTATCAGAAAATGCTAGAAAACTGTTTTGTTCTTACAGAATGGGAAAATAAAAGCTGTCCTTGTTCCTACACTCAAGGGACACATATGCCATACTGCTGATGTTTACAGGCTAATTAGCCTGACAAGTATGTTAGGATAATAATGTTATGGAAGAACCATACGGTCCTTATTAACACCAGAACCATCCATAAGCACAGATATTTCCAACATGGTTTTGTAGTAGGATATTCTTGTATGACAAATTAAATCATTTTCTCTTATAGTGTTATTTCAACCTTGGATGATGGCTGGTCCACAGATGTGATATACTTTTGCTATGGCCTTTCATATGGTTTCACAGAGAAAAAATTATATCCGTTCAGGATAAACTCTTATTAAATAGGTCCATTATTATTCTGCATGTATAACATGTCATAACTAAGTAAGAAAAGATGCAGAGATTTTTTATGAAACAGATTACATATCTTAGGCTCCTGTCTTAATCAGTTCAAGGGCGTTGACATTTATTCTGTTGGGTATGGACTGATGAGGGGTCATATTAATGTAATTCATAGATGTTTAAAATACAATGTTTTTTAAGCAATACAGGGTATATCCCTTGCTTCACATAAATTAAACACAAAGAATAATAACCAACTAGTTAGCCTTCCTTTGTGTAAAAAAAATTCAGAGTTCCTTTTTTCACTTTAGAAAGGATAGACTATGGAATATGTAGGCTGTCCATGTGAGGAACTCGTATATCCTTTTGATATTCCAGGAAGAGTTGAAAACTAAGTTTAGCAATAGGGTATATGGACCAAGGCTGTAAAGAATCTAATTCTTAAATAGCTTTTCTTAGGTTTTGAATTTGAATCCAAATACAGTGAACACTGACCATATCGAAAGCATGATAATGGATGGATTACAGCCATAGTGCAAAGTACCTTTTTGCCAGGATGACACTGAGACCAGGAACCACCTCTATGGATGTGTGGATGACAGCCTCTTTTGCTAGCTATCACCATTGCTGGAATTCCCAGTAGGGAACAAAAAATGGGATTAAGTTCAAAAGGGAGAAGTTCAGTGGCTGTTGGGCATGGAAGGAAACAGGACTCTTTAGCAAACATATTACATAAACCTGCTTCCTCAAATACAATAAATAATAATTTATACTAATTCTGGCAGTTGAAGCATCACAGGAATTTGCAACAAACCCAATCACAGCCACAAACATCACATAGCAGAGCTGGAAGACAAGCCGCAAATGTCACATACCACAGCTGGAAGACAAGCCACAAACATTACATACCAGAGCTGGAAGACAAGCCACAAACATCACATACCAGAGCTGGAAGACAAGCCACAGATATCACATACCAGAGATGGAAGATCCACTCTGGAAGTCAAATGAGAACAATCATAAAGTGGATAGAAAAAAGCTTGTTGCTTCCTTGGTCTGAAACATTATAACACTTTTAACATCCACCTGAACTAATAGAACAAGCAGAAATAGTGGTACTTTAGTATCTATAAATAAATTAAAAAAAGAATATATACATTTGATTCTAGAATACTGCTGCATTCCTGGTGTGTCATGCTTAAAAATGAAACATGAAACCAAGGTTTTTCCTGCTTGTTTGATCAGTTTTGATGGATTTTAAAAGTCCCATAGCTTTGTACATAAACATTTTAATACAGCATTTTGTACCTGTCATGTTGTTGTTGTCTTTCGGCTTTTCCCGGTTAGGGGTCGCCACAGTGGTACTCCGCTAATGATTGGCAGTAGATTTTGACAAATGCTGAGGTGCCAGCTCGATGTTCAACCTTCAACAAAGGCACGCCCATTTACACATGTCTTTCGAATGCCCTCCCAACCGCGGGGAGGACATACAGACTTCACACAGAAGGTACTCCCCGCACTCCAACCAAGAATCGAACGGGAGAACTTCTTGCTGTGAGGCAACAATGCTACTGCTGCACCATCGCGGATGTAACTGTCATCTGACACTTATTTTTAGCAGCATCATTGATTTTGTCTTATAATTTTGTCAGAGCTTTCATACTCCTGCTCCACCTTAGCAATGCATGGTAACCCTAACCGTGGCCCAGCCCCTAAACCTAACACAAGGCAGCAAGTATACTCAGCATACACACACACACACACACACACACACACACACACACACACACACACACACACACACACACACACACACACACACACACACACAGACCCACTAATTTTACTTCTTAACTAATCCTCACTAGGTTTGAGGATATCTACTATGACTCAGTCTGTATAATATTTCAACTCAAAGTACACATGCCTGGAACCAGTTGTTGTTTTCATCTGAATAAAAATATTCCTTCTTACTTACAAATTGACTGGCATGCTCATCAGCCATTTTTCTGTAATTACTGAAAATTTTCTTTAACAGGATTATCTGTAATAACCAGAATTCTAAACATCATTCAGCATTTCTTCAGCTGCACATACAAAACAAAATCTCTGTCATTGGTATCCTTCAATATACTTAGGAGAAGTGATCGATGAAGACTTTTTTCATGCAAAGGATGGATACTTCTAAAATTAAGTTGGTTACAGCAGCGATCATTTTTTCTGTCTATTTTAGATGTAACGTCTTCTTGTATTTGAACTTACATTTGAAAACATATCTGTGCAGCATAATATTGTATGTTAATGCTAATGGCTATATCATATTGAAACAAATTCCCCAGAAAAGGCCAACAATTCGATATCAACGATCTGTCACAACAAAATTCAAAATTACCTGTGCTTGTCATAACTTATTAAATTAACAGGACACATGCTATCAATATTATTTAAAATGTTATAAAAATTAAACATAGCTCTAACATTTTAAACAAAATCATTGATAACATCCATCCTATTTACAACATTCAAAGTATTTTGCAGGATTTTTGCTACGAAACAAAAAACAATAATGTGATCAGCTAAGTAAATAAATTTTTACTGCAAAATAAATGCTTATTGAGCTAACATTTTCTCAGTCAGCTATTTATTTTGTAGTAAGAATTCCCCACGGCACTTCTTGTAATTGTAATGTAGGTCAAGCTGTCTGGCTGCTGAGTGAGTGAGTTTTGTGTGTGTGTGTGTGTGTGTATGTGTGTGTGTGTGTGTGTGTGTGTGTGTGTGTGTGTGTGTGTGTGTGTGTGTGTGTATGTGTGTGTGTGTGTGTGTGTGTGTGTGTGTGCGTGTGTGCGTGTGTGCGTGTGTGTGTGTGTGTGTGTGTGTGTGTGTGTGTGTGTGTGTGTCAATGTTTTATGATTTGCAGCAGTCTTTGAGGGAATGGCAGACATGGGATGTGGCTATACTTGATGAATGAGTGGGCCTGTATGCTGTGTGAATGGGAGAGGACTTTAATGAATCTGACTGGCTTGACTATATGTTTGGATGTGTGTTTTATGAATGAATGTTATGGATATAATTTATGAATGAATGTGAGTAGGAATGGATCCAGAAGTGTAAGTGTGAATGTGTGAAGGCAGAGCTTCAGGGTGAAGCTCTTTCCGAATCCGTGCAGTGTCATAGTCTATAGCGCAGAATAAACACAGTTCTTCTAAAACACTATGGTTAATGACACTCTTGTGGTTATTGCAGTATGTTATCCCCCTCTCACGGTTACTGCAGTATATGGGACACAAAACATGAACTCTATACTGTCACACAGACCAGGAGTGAGGCAACCATACATCCTGATATAATGTTACTACTCAGAACTGAACACCTTAACACTAACAACCTCCTTTCTTTATCTTTAGTAACTCTTTACAGAACAGCCTACTCTAACCTGTCATTATATATTGTCATCAATGCCTTTTTAGATGACTGAGACAGACTTCATTACATCATGTCTTAATAACTTTCTAAGTAAAGAAGCCCATTTTTAATATTTATGTGCTATCTTTATCTCTTTTAAAATAATGTTGATGATGTCCTGACAGATGACAGCGCTAAACTATTTAACATCACTGTCGTTATTGCTGTGGATTTAATAAAGCAGTTCTACTGGATTTCGGCTCTTTACTTGGTTACTAGTTCATGTGGTGAGAGTGTCTCTTTTAAAATAAGATCAGTTTGCAGTTTTGTGATTGAAATTAAAAACTAATGACATTTAGTAAAAGAATTAAAACTCTTGCATTCATTGTTAAAAGTTTCAGAATATAATAATTTAGCTTGAATTAACACAATTAGTAATGCTAAAGAAGCAGTGAGATAAATGAGATCAGGAAGAACTACTCCAGTAAGATGTGAATGGAGCATCTGCTGTTTTTGTTTTACAATGTAACTGAATCAATAAGTAGTAGCCCTGCTGGATCCACCCGAGGAAGGCTGACGTCTAATGCGGGGTTCATTAAGCTGGCTAAAACATTACCATAAACTGAAACAAGAAAAAACTGAAATATATCAGTCAATTGCTCGGATAGTAAGCATGTATGAATACATCTTGCTTTAGTTCAGTGTGAGCATCTTAAAAGCCTTTCTTATACCAGATTCACTTTGTGTCAACAAGTCATTACCAGAGGTAGCTGAAAACACAGTACAGCACATGTCTGTGGGCTTTTTAATTGTCAGAACTGTGTCTTCTCTTCCTTTCAGCACCTTGAATCTGTTGGATATTGATATTATGAAGAGGTTTTATACAACTGGCTTATTGCTTATTAGAAGTGCTACCAGTGTCCATCCGTATACAAGAATCAAGTTTGTCAGGACATAGTTAGGACTCTTTTATAGCAGAAATAGCGGCATATTTACTGGGAAAAGTATTTGTCACATTGGCATGAAACCACTGACTGGAGCAAAGACATTGACAATCATATTGCCAGTACCTCTTATGTGAGTAATATTATTTTTGAAGGAAAGAAAAGATTCATATACGACCAGTCAAAAAAGGTAGTTTTTTTGATGAGCACCCTACTAGAAATGCAGTCAGGAACTGGAAATAAAGATGAATTTTGTTAAATCCTAATACAATCACCTGATATGAACTCTTTCCCTTATCAGATTTTTGAGAATATTTTTTCCTTATTTTGCTTTTATTTATTTTTTATTTTATTTTACATTTGTTTACCGGGAAAGTCCGACTGGACAGAAGTCGATTTACAGCGGAGGCCTGAGAAGAAAAGCTTCACAGAAAAAGAACAGACAATTAAACCATCACATATGAAAAAGACAGTAAATATAAATACATTGTAGGTATATTTAAAACAATAAACAAGTGAGAAATAATTGAAAATAATCAATCGACCATCTTTAACATAGGACTGTTGTTTGTCATTTCAGATTTTCCCAGTTAGGGGTCGCCACAGCGAAACTCCGGTCTGCTAATGATTGGCAGTAGATTTTTATGGTGCCGAGTTGCCAGCCCGATGCCCAACCTTCAGCGAAGGCACGCCCATTCATGCATGTCTTTCAGAGGCTACTTGACCACAGGGAGGACATGTAGACTCCACACAGAAGGCACTCTAGCCGAGAATTGAACAGGAGAACCTCTTGCTGTGAGGCAACAATGCTACCGCTGTAATAGAGTTAAATATTTGCATGGAGGAAAAGAAAAATAACTTATTTACATCAAAACATCAAGAGTAAAAATGAGAGCAAATAATGGTAATGCCTTTTGGACAGTGCCTCAGAGTGAGCTGAGTCTGGCAATAGGTTACATGTCTGAGTCTTATTTGTTAATCAGGTGAGATGCAAGAGCATAACCAGGTATTCATCAGATGAGTTTTGAGTGAGATTTTAAACTGGGTGATAGTGGAGATAGATGTAATTAACCAGGGAAGGTTGTTCCAGGCCTTAGCTATGGTATGAGAGAATAGGGCTTTCCCTGCAGTGTTGTTGACTCTAGCAATGCAGAGAAGAGATTTTTCATTAGAGCTTAGATGGCTGTTTGCTATGTAGAGAGTGATAAGGTGACCTAGTGCAGGGATTTTATCAGGATGCTTTAGAATATTGTAAGCTATGACAAGCTGTTGATAAAGAAGTAATTGTGGAAGGTCGAGCCACTTTAGGTTCCTTAGAGCCTGGCAGTGGTGGCTTCTGAAAGAGGAGTTGTTAGCAAACTTAGCTATTTTATTATAACATGCCTCCAGTCTGGTTAGATCATATTTTTTAGTATGGGTAAGAATTGGTGTGGCATACAGTAGAGTGCATAATAGGTGGGTTTGTGCTAGGGTGATCAGCGCCTCATCAGAGAGATACTTTTTATGTCTATATAAAGTTCCCAATTTTTATGTACCTTTTTAATGGTTTGTGAGATATGAACATCAAAGTATAGGTTATTGTCAATTTCAACACCAAGTAGCTTAGTGTGTGCAGAAGGACAAATGACAGTACCATTTTTGGAAGTAATGGTAAAAGAGTGAGTGGGGTAGAGCTGGCGTTTGTGGGGGGAATAGGAGCAGTTTTGTCTTATTTGAGTTTAGGATACAATGAATATCATTAATCCAACATTCAACAGCGTTAAAAGATTCCTGTGTGAATTGCTGAAGAGTGGTAGGAGAAGGAGCTGAGCAGATCAGGGTAGAATCATATGCATACCGTATGAGAGTAGCATGATGGGTGGTGATATGAAGATTATTTGTAAATATAGAGAAAAGGAGTGGTCCTAATACTGAGCCGTGGGGTACACCTATAGTAGTTGGCAGTAAAGGGGATAGTTCATCGTCCCAAAGAACAGATTGATACCTGTTTGAGAGATAATTTTTGAACCAGGTAATAGCTGAGGGGGCAAAGGAGTGGGAGGCCAGTGTATCAAGTAATTTGGAATGTGATACCATGTCAAATGCCTTGGAGAGATCTAAGAATACAGCTGATACAAAGTTAGTATTATTTCTATGTTGGTTAATAAAATTTGTGAAGGAAAGAAGAGCAGTTGTTCTACTATGATATAGCCAGAAGCCATGTTATGTTCTGGAGAGGAGATTATGTGTGTGCAAGATTGCATGACTTGAAAATTAGTGCATTTCCCAAGCAGTTTGGATAAGGGAGATAGAATGGCAATGGGACAGTAATTGGAGAAGTTGTAGGAGATGCCACCTTTATGTAGTGGAATAATATAGGAGACTTTCCAAAGGTGTGGGATATAGGCTTCTTGTAAAGAGTGGTTGATAAGGATGGAGACAGGGTAAGATAAGGCATCAGCAGATATTTTTAAGTAGTTAGCAGGTAGACAATCGGTGGCCAGGGTGGTGGGTTTCAGCTTTTGGAGAAGTTTATTGATTACAGAGGTGGGAACAGGTGAGAGTGTGAAAGAGGGGATGTTATCTGAGCATTTGGGAGGGGTACATTTAGTGTTATTGTGGGTTAGTTGGGAATATAGTGAGAGACTGGACTTAGTGAAATGCTGATTAAATTGAGAGGCAATATCATTAGTGTTATTGGTAGTTTTGGGAGTGGGGTGGTGGTTTTGCCAGCTTTGAGTAGGGAGTTAATTGCTAGCCAAAACTTATGAGGGTCTTTTGAGTGTTTGTTCTGGATGTTATGAAAGTAATTTACTTCATCTAGTTTGATTTGTCTTTTGGCCAGGTTCCTAAGATGAAGGTAGTTTTGTTTGGCAAGGCTGGTGCTGTCCCTCTTGCAGTCTTGCCATGGTTTGTCTCTGGACTTTAGTAGGGCTCTTGTGTCCCTGCTAAGCCATGGAGCATAGTTTGCTCTCACTCTAATTTTCCTAATAGGTGCAACTGTGTTAAGGACATTTGTGAAAGTACTGTTAAAATGATCAACTGCATTGTCTAATTCTAGGCTTCTTATTGGTTCCCAGTCACTTTGTTTTAGGATATTGTTAAGAGCTAGGGGGTTTAGTTTGTGGTGATTCCTGACTTGTCTATAAACTATTGGTTTGGTTAAGTTGGAGCATTTACATAAAAGGAAGGTGGGCAGGTGGTCCCTAAAACCATCTGGTAGGCACCTTGCTTGGTAGTTTTGCTTGGGGTAATTCACTAAGGTCCAATCTAGGATATATTGTTTGTGGGTTTTTTTGTCTACTCTGGTGGGTTCTTGTATGAGTTGCTCAAACCCAAAGAAGTTAATCTGCTCTGTGGGGTTGTCAGAGTTACAGGCTAACCAGTCAGCATTTAGATCTCCAAGTAGGATAGTTTCTTGTGGAAGTTTTTCTCTAGCCCATTGTAGAATTTCTTAAATAATGGGAGAGTTGTTTCCTGGTGGAATATAACAGCAGAAAATATTAATTTTCTTTTTGTTTTTTTTAGATTAAGGACTGCACATAAGTTTTCTGCATTTTGAAATTTAGGAAGAGGAGGTTGCAGTGACTGGATGTTAAGTGTATTTTTAAAGAGTATTGCAACACCACCTACCTTTTTGCCTACCCTACCAATTCTTAGTATATTATACCCTGGGGGGATAATTTCCTCTTTTTGGGTAAATGGTTTTAGCCAGGTTTCAGTGATGGTGATTATGTCTGGAGAGTAGTGGGTTATAAATGTGTGTAGTTCAGGTAGTTTATTATGTATACTCCTGATATTGATGTTAACAATTAGTAGGTCAACTGGGTGTTTAGCTGAGAGGATAGTACTGTACGGTCCTGGGTTAGGGTATATGTCTCCTGAGATAAGTAGCCCTTTTACAATAAACAGAACATGCTTAAATGTATTTGGTATTTCTAGGTGGGATTTAAATTATATCTTATTCATCTGTGATTTTGGTATGTACTTCAGATGAATGTATTGAGCAATATTGTTATTAAATAATGTAGGACTTATAATTAGGTTGTAGTGTTTTCCGGTGTGTGTGCAGATTTGTGTTATATGGTATGTGGAATTAACTACTTGTATGTTAGTTTCTATAGATGTGTTAAAGGCTAGAGTTATGAGGATGAGGAGGAGACATGCATGTATGACTAGCATGTTGTGTGGAAGTCAGGCTAAGAATTGTGTGTGAAAGTATCACATCGTTATTATCGCTTATGATTGCAGTTTAAAATTTTGAATATTCATGATCGTGATGTGGGCTGTGTTTGCCTGCCAATGTCCTTAATGGTAACCATGCATGTTCTGCATGTAAAACTGGTTACTCTTTAGGCCTAGTAATCTTACATCATCTGTGCATTATCTGTTTCTATCTTATCCTATGTTCGTAGCTTTGTAGGTTCATAGGTGTATACTAGGTAACAACCACTAGGACCTTCATAAGCCTAGCTGTGCAACCCAAATTTGTTTCACAAGTCATATGTTATGTTTTAGACATTTAAATAAGGGTGACTGTTAGTTATGGCATGATTTACTGACTCTGTCTATCAGAGACATAGGAGCCAGATCTGGGGTGAATTGTCAATCTCCCATCCAGTGGTGCAAGTTATGATTAACTAGAGTTAGGAATGGACTTTGTTTCATATGGATGGAAGTCTATTCCAGAGGATCAGAATTCTATGAGATATATTTATGTCCATCCTGTCCTATTTATGTCACAAGAAATGTTTAGGAATTTAGATCTAGTAATTATGATGCTGTTTGTTTTGCAGCCATGCAAAAGGTTCATCAGAGAGGGGTTCAGGGATGTCTTGTATGCCAGGCATAGATTGCCTCTCAGTAGTCTATAGGATACAATGTACAGGGTTAGGACTTTGAGGTGATCTGCTTAAAGACATTGTGTTTATGCCCTCTATTTGTTTGTAAGAAACCTTTGCAGATGTTCCAGTTGCGGGTACATACTGAAGGGGTATTATACCCCTACTCAATGATGGGGCTGATGAGGGCTGAGTATAGTGGTATGATCACTTACCTGGACCTAGCTGTAATGCCCTTATTTATAAGTTGAGTAACATAGGAGGATTTACTTACTACCTTTAATACATGCTGGTCGAATGCCAGGTTACTGTTCTACATGTTTTCTGAGAACACTGACTAGTGGGTCAACTCTTAGTGGTGTTTTATCAATTTTGTAGTTTCCTGGAGTGACCAACTCCCCAAGAGGTACTATAATGAATTTTTCGGCATTGAATTTTAAACTGAGGCTTTGGCACCAGTCATTTGTCTGTGTTACACCCTCTTGTACGATGTTTACATCTTGGGCAGATTCTATGACTGCTTGCTATTTGCAATCATCTGAGAACTTGGTCAGCCAGTGATCTTTGACATTGGCCTTGACTTCCAACAAGTCAATGCACAACATGTTACCCTAACGAACTCCACTGGTGACCAGAATCTTTGTGGAGGTGGTTTCACCAATCCTAACTTTCTGGATCCTCATTTTGATCCAGCTGACTAACCATTGTGTTATCTAGGGGTTATGCCTAATTCTATAAATTTGTAAACAATGCTCAAGTGGGGTATTGTATCAAATGCCTTAGCATGTCAAGGTAAGTACAATGGTCAAGTGGGGTATTGTATAAGATGCCTTAGCCATGTCAATGTAAGTAGTATGCACTGTTTTAACCTCATCCTTGCCTCGGTAACCTTCTCAAAGTAGCCTACCAGGTTCAGTAGGTATGACTTTCCTTTGACAAAGTCAAACTGGGATGAATCCAGTGTTTGAAGGTTTCCTATGTCTTTGCTGATTATTTCAATAATACTTTTTTTCTGTGGCTTTGCATATAAGACTAGTCAGACTAATGGGTCTGTAGTTTCCAGGATCTGTTGTTGATCTGCCCTTAGGAAGAGGAATGACTGTTGTAGTCCTCCATTCTTATGGCATGAAGGCTGCTTTGAGACTGTAGTTAAATAGTATATCCAGTGGCCCTGATAGGTCATATTTTAGACTATTTAGGAGGCATGTGGGTTATTATCTGGACCCGTTAGGGCTGTATGCTTGGAGCAATTGGAAATTTGGGCTAGGCTTCTTAGTGGTCTCCAGGACTGCATGCCTAGTAACTATGAACCTGACATTGTTATTGTTTGCCAGACATTCCCTATTGCATAGCTGATCTAGTTCAGGAAATGTTATGACAATAATACCAGCACACCATTTTTTTAATGTAACTTAGGCAATGTATTCTTCAAAGGAACTGGGTATTGCATTTGCAGATAAAACTCTGAAATGCAAAGTTGTTTGCCAGCAGAAAATTTTACATAAATAACGGTTCTCTTTAATGTGAAATTATTCACATGACTTTTACGTATGCTGAGTTTGTGCATAGTGACTTAGAGTATTTTATCAGATAGTTAATATTTCTTATGCTTTCATAAATACTCTTCTATTTAAACTGTGCTATACATGGCTGAAGCTTATGCTATGGGGTAGTGATTTTTATACAATTTCATGTAGTTCATCCAAAGCTGCAAAAATACATTTAATTTATTTCTTCATAATAATCAGGAGTGTACACAGTCAACAAAATGGTTATAACTCTTGGTGGTGCCAGTGGTGGAGAGAGCTCACATTGGATGAAAGTATCTTGTGTTCTTATCATCTGATCATTTTAAACTGTATTTAATCTGCCTTTGCAAGACTAACATGCATGTTTTGTGTAAATTAAGTTGGAATACTTTGGTTACTGTGTGTTTATGTGAAACAAATTTGAAAGCTGTGACTTTGGTCATTATTATCCTTATTAATTTTTTGACAAAGGCATCTGAGAAGGATGCAGCCAACAATGTAGCTATACTTGCTGGGTTTCAGGGATGTCTGTAGATACAAAATGACTGATCCTGCTCCTTCTGAGCTGATTTAGTTAAAAGGCATTGGTCTGTCTTTTCATGACAAGTGTGCATTTCTGTAAAGCAAATTGGAATACTTCACTCTGGCCATTTTTAACACACTCAGATGTGTTGTGTATACAGTTGATAAAGTGGCTATACTTTTTGAATTATAATGACAGCAGTTTGAGTGCCCTTTAATGGTTGACATATTCTGAAATGGTCATTTTTGTTATTATTGTTTCAGACATTTTGTTTCACAGTTTACTAGAAAAAATATAGAAAAATTACAAATTTAAAACAGACTCTACCAATTATTACTGTACTGAACAAGAAATACAATTTAAAACAAATCAAGAAGGTGAATCAAAGAATACATGCATTTACACATGGTCCTAAAAAGGTGTGCAGGGGGCCAATGATTTGAAAACAGCCCAGGACCCAATGTATACTTATTTTTTCTATTGGTAAGATGATTTTCAATTAATGAGTTTTGATGTATTTTCAATGAATGTGAGGTTCAAGGGCAGAGAGGTTTAATGTTGCCCATGTTAGGTCTGTTTTCCATACAAGACTGCTTTGTTTTTGTTTAGCAAACAACCATCAGTGTTTGTAATTTAAAATTTTAAATAAAAGTTTTAAAGTAAATCCAAATCTCTGCAACATTGTGAAACTATAGAATAAAATTCTACCCACACTGACAGGTTTAAAGAGTGTTCATTGGAATTGGGGAGAGACAGCCAAGTAATGGGACACTGAAATGGTTGCTGGGGGAGGGGGGGGGTGCAGCAGGATATCATGTTTTGTGGGCTTTGTGTTGTCAGTTTCTTTTCATTTTCCCCTTGCTGCAATATTTTCTAAACTAAGGCATAGTGTTTTAAAGCACTCTTTGTCGGTTGTATGTTTCCAACTTACTTTCGTCTTTTCCTCCACTTCCTTTGTAAGGGGACATTTTGTTTAAGCCTTTCACTTTGTAAATTACTTGTATATCACTACATATATAGTTTTTGGTATTGTACATGTTTCTTGTAATTTTGATCTCTGTATTTTCAAGTTTGCAATATGAAATTCTTTCAACTTATCAGTCATTAGTAAATTTTCATATTGTTATTCTTTGTAGAATTCACAAGATTGCTGTTTAATAAGACTTTTGTTTAAGTATAATATGAATAACCCATAGCCAAATAGAATATTTACATATTATCCCTATCCATAAGTGACAAGGGTAGTAAACCAGGGGTAAACTTTTGATTCCCATCCATTTGTCCAGATTTTGTTATATTAAGAAGACAATTCCAGCAAAGTGTTCTATGTAATAAATATATATCTCTCCAACATGTTCTATTTATGTTGCAGAAGAGATAAAGATCTCTTGATCAGGTGTTTATTCCACTATTGGACTTGTGGTTACACAGTAGATTCAGTGAGAATAGGGGCTGTTGAGGCTCTGTATGTGAGGCAGAGGCTGCACCTCAGTAGCCTATGTGTACCTGAGAATAGAGGCAAGGCTTTGAAGTGGTTACTGTGCTTTTTATGATATAGGCCTTTGATTTTTGTGGTGAGAAAACATTGTGATCATTCTACTTGTGTTTGGAAAGGTACACACTGAAGGGGGTACTATATTCAATGTTCAGATTAACATGTGCTAAATACAGCAGAACAGTCATATCACTGAACCTAGATGCCACACTCTTACAAAAAGCTGTTCATTGAGAAAGGACTTTTGTAGAATAGTGGATATATGGTGATGATCAAAGGGTAGTTTGTTGCCCATGTAGGTTCCCAGGTCCATAATTACCAAATCAATTTTTAGAAGGGTAAGCCAAAGAAGAACACAAACTGATAAAAAACAAAAAACCAAAGAAACACAACAAGCCAGCAGAAATTATGGTTAGCGCTTTCGTTTACTTCATAAGCAAACTTCATCAGACAACAGTTAAAAACCACAAATCATTTAAATATCCCTCCAAAAAGACCAATTAAATAATTAATTCCATACTCAAATTATACTTAAAGGAACATACACACAAACATGCTACATAGAAATCAGTACATAAACATCAAAATGTATACAGCAAACTAAAATACATCCATAAATTGAATTAATAATCATCTAAAACAGGATTTCAATTTTAACATACATTTTATAGATAAATTATCATTTAGCCCAGGAAGGGAATGTGCATTAAACTTCAATTGTCAAATTAGTTCCCTTTAATCTAATTTCAGGGCTATAGGACCACCTCTATTATATTTATCCAACACTTGATTAATGACAAAAAATAGAAATGCATGTGACGGAAACTGATATACATGCCTAGCCAAGGCATTATTCAAATTCAGCTTCCTAATGTTGTACAGATGCTCATAGATGCGCTGTTTCAGGCATCTTTCTGTCCTTCCAATATAAAATGCAAGACACGCTTGACATACCGCCATGTACACAACATTCTTAGATGAACAAGTTATATCTGTCCTTAAGCTGGTATACTCTCCCATACCATCTCAAAGGAATCAGTAACTTTAATAAATTTACAAAAATGACAAAAAAACACATTTTGACATACTACCAAGAATATTAATACCACAATGACTTTCCAAGGCATTTTTGAAGTTACTACCCTTCCTAAAAATAACATCAGGTTTTTCTCTAATCCTGTTATTAATCAATGCGTCCTCCCTCAGAATACACCAGTACTTATTAATAATATACCTGAGGTCATCAGCATCAAGTGAGAATGTATTAATAAATCCACTATATCGGACATCCTCACTCAAATTAGGTTCAAGAGACAATTCACCCACACCTAAAAGAGAAGTGCCCATACCATTGTCCAATAAATTAATCTGTTCAACAAAAGGGGCATCTCAAAATCGTGAGGCAATATGCAAAAGGGGTTTAAAAGACCCTCTCTTTCTTTTAATACTAACCTCAGCACAAACCTCATTCACCAAAGGGAGTGGGTAACCCCTTTTCACAAACATCTCTGTTAATAAATTACATTCAAGAATGAAGTCAGCCTCATCTGTAACCATTCTGGATGCCCTAACAAACTGCCCTTTTACACCAGCCTTCTTTTGATGATAGGGATGAGCACTAGACCAGTGAAAAAAAGCATTGGAAAAAGTGGCCTTTCTAAAAATCTTGGAGGTAAATCTTTCATTAACCAAATCCTTGCTTAGTTCGATGTCCAGGTAGGAAATAGAGTCTACTTTAAACTCAAAAGTAAACTTTAAAAATTCAGTGAAATTATTCATATGTTAAAACAAAACCTCCACTAGTTGTAAACCACCCTTCCAGACCATAAAAATATCATCCAGCTCGCGTGTATACCAGATGACATTATTCTTAAACAGGGCATCCTTAAACAGGAACTCCTTTTACTATGTTTGCAAAAGTAGCTCCACAAGGAGAACCCCTTGCTACCCCAGTGTTTTGCAAGTAATAGTCCCCATTAAACATAAAATAATTATTCATCAGGACTAATTCCAAAATGTACACCAATGTCTCAGTTTCCCTACCATCCACACCTTTGCTAGCAAGGACATCCCTAACCCAAACTAAACCAGTTTCCTGAGGTATGACCGTATATAATTCCTTGACATCAACTGTCAAGAAGTCATAATCAGCTTGAAATTTCAAGCTATTCATAGCTGAAAGAAATGCCCAGGAATCACAACAAATATGCTGTTCCCCTTCCAGAATTTTCTTTAACTTGGTATCCAAATACTTCGCACATCCAAATGTAAAGGACTGCCTACCATCTACAATGGGACAGATAGGAGGATTTTCCATATCCTTATGTATTTTTGGCAGTCCAAAAATCACAGGAGTAATGGGACTAGAAACAGGCAAGTAATTCAATAAATCAATATCTATAGAAGCTTCTATAAATAAATCCCTAATAAACCCTTAAAACCGTTGACAAGCCCTATTCATATCATTCCTGGACACTTTCTCATAAGCCTCACACACTAGTAATTTCTTCATGCGATACTATCCAGTTATTTGAGAGAGTTTGTGAAAATGATATACGGGGTCTGTTAATTAATTATAAACCTAACCCTTCTTTGTATAACACCACTGTTAGTGAAAAGGATGCCCTTTCTTTGTTAAGAACTAAGGGTATTCGGGTTTTAAAACCTGATAAGGGGGGTCCTTATATTTATGACCTTGAACGATTATAACACTCGCATGAAGAAATTACTAGCGTGTGAGGTGTGTGTGGACTGCCAAAAATACATAAGGATATGGAAAATCCTCCTATTCGTCCCATTGTGGATGGTAGGCAGTCCTTTACATCTGGATGTGTGAAGTATTTGGATACCAAGTTAAAGAAACTTCTGGAAGGGGAACAGCATATTTGTCGTGATTCCTGGGCATTTGTTTCAGCTATGAATAGAAGCTGATTATGACTTCTTGACAGTTGATGTCAAGGAATTCTATACGGTCATCCCTCAGGAAACTGGTTTAGTTTGGGTTATGGATTTCCTTACTAGCAAAGGTGTGGATGGTAGGGAAATTGAGACATTGGTGTACATTTTGGAATTAGTCCTGATGAATAATTATTTTATGTTTAATGGGGACTATTACTTGCAAAAAACTGGGGTAGCAATCGATTCTCCTTGTGAAGCTACTTTTGCAAACATAATTATGACCCACTGGGAAAAGGAGTTCCTGTTTAAGGATGCCCTGTTTAAGAATAATTTTATCTGGTATGCATGCTATCTGGGTGATATTTTTATGGTCTGGAAGGGTGGTTTAGAACTAGCGGAGGTTTTGTTTGAACATATGAATAATTTCACTGAATTTTTAAAGTTTACTTTTGAGTTTAAAGTAGACTCTATTTCATACCTGGACATCAAACTAAGCAAGGATTTGGTTAATGAAACATTTATCTGCAAGATTTTTAGAAAGGCCACTTATTCCAATGCTTTTTTGCACTGGTCTAGTGCTCATCCATATCATCAAAAGAAGGCTGTTGTAAAAGGGCAGTTTGTTAGGGCATCCAGAATGGTTACAGATGAGGCTGACTTAATTCTTGAATGTAATTTATTAATAGAGATGTTTGTGAAAAGGGGTTACCCACTCCCCTTGGTGAAGGAGGTTTGTGCTGAGGTTAGTATTAAAAGAAAGAGAGGGTCTTTTAAACCCCTTTTGCATACTGCCTCACCATTTTGAGATGCCCCTTTTGTTGAACAGATTAATTTATTGGAAGATGGTATGGGCACTTTTGTTTTAGGTGTGGGTGAATTGTCTCTTGAACCTAATTTGAGTGAGGATGTCTGAGATAGTGGATTTAGTACTACATTCTCATTTAATGCTGATGACCTCAGATATATTATTAATAAGAAAACCACAAAGGCAAAACCGCAAACAAAGACAACCAGCCCGTGAATCCACCAATATTTTATTAAAATAATAAAATAAGCTCAGCTCTAATGTCACGGCTTACCACACAAGCCTTCAAGGAGTAAAAGTACATCAAAGAAACTTGCCTCATATAGTATATACAATTATACAATTAATTAAACAATTAAAACAGATATTTCCAATTAAGCTCTTCATTAAGACCATATGGATGCAAGGTATTAAATGTCAAAATATATAAAGACTACTTAGTCAGAAGCCGTTTTTTTAAAAGACATTCATCAAATACTGACCCTTTAATTTTGTCTAATATTGTACCCTGTAAACCTTCACTATCACCATTATGGAAACATTTAAAATGAGTAGCTATAGAGCTTTCTTGTTTCCTATTTGTAATATCTCTTATATGCTCAAGCATTGTAACCTTGGATGCCCTTTTAGTTTCTCCAATATAAATCAAATTGCACGGACATTTAAGTGCATATATAACTCCTTCTGTGTTGCATGAAAAGCTTCAACATGTATCAAATGGAATGTGATTAATATAAATAAATTTGTCTATTACATATTTGCACGCCTTACATTTTTTGCAACAAGAAGTGCCCAATGGATGTATATTTGAATTAATTCTAACATCTGGGGGACAAAACTTTCCTTAACAACAAAATTATGAATGTTTCTACCCCTTCAATAAGAAATCCCCAATCTAGCATTTAACCAAGAAGAAACATTTTTCAAGGAGCACAAATAATTCCAAAAATATTTTACTACTTGGGAAATTTCAAAACTTAAACACCCAAAAGTAGAAACAAAATAAATAGATTCAGAGGGTTCTATTTGAGCCAATTTATGTGGAACCAACATATGTGGATTAAGATGTGTATTATTTGTAACAAAGCCACAACATAACTTCTTCCAGCTTCTTTCTATTAAGTTCTTATCATAGCCCCTTTTCTCAAACATATCCACAGTTATTTTTAATTCTCTTTTTAAATCTCTAATATTATTACATAATCTGGATACCCTAAGCATCTCACTATATGGAAGTGCTTCTAAGGTATGAGTAGGATGACAACTATCCCTATGTACAAATTGTGTACCCTGATCAAACTTTCTATGGACAGTAGTATGTAAAGTTGTCCCATTAACAATACTCAATTGTGCATCCAAAAAAGGAATGCATTTTCCTACTAATAATCCATCAAATTGTAGATGAAATCTATTAGAATGTAGAGATTGAATAAATTGTTCAACCATGTCAGCCCCACCCTGGGCAATAAAAATCAAATCATCAATATAACAAAAGTATCTAACAACATGCTGACAAAAAAATGCACTTCTATAAATATATTCTAATTCAAAAAGACCCATACTAAGGTTGGCATACATGGGGGCAAAGGCAGCCCCCATGGCAGTACCTTGTTTCTGTCTAAAAAGAGTATTATTAAATTCAAAAAAATTATTAGAAAGACAGAAATAAATAAGGTCTATAATATATTCTGTAACTGGAGAAGTTCCTAGAAAAAATCAAACTGCCTCTAAACCAAAGGCATGACCAGTCCTAGTATATAGGCTCTTAACATCTATTGTCAAAAGGTACATATCACTATTCCATTGTATATCACTAATTTTATGTATGAAATCAAATACATCTGTAATATAAGAAGGAAGTTTATATACTACAGGACTCAAATAGTGACGTAAAAAAACACTTAAGGCATGTGTGAAATAATCACAACCAGTCACTATAGGCCTTCCTGGTGGTTTATTTAAATCTTTATGCACCTTAGGAAGGCAATAAAAATGTGCCATTTTACTATCTCCTATATCAAATTTATTCTTAATGTCTGAATCTGTAAAATATCCAAGTCTATTACCTTTAGATAAAAGTTCATAATATTCCTTTAAAGCTTGATTATACACTGATATATCAACAATTGCATAAGTTAGATTATCATTCAACTGTTCCATACACATGGAGAAATACTGAGCATGATGCATAATAACTAATTTATTTCCTTTGTCTGAAGGTTTAAATATAACATTATCCATTTTACTTAATGTTTTAAGAGCTTTCCATTCCATCATAGATAAGTTATATTTAATATACCCTCTATTTTTATCAAATTTTAGAAAATCATCATGAAGTGCAAAATTTAACATATTGGAAAAATGCACTACTTCTTCATTAGAATAAGGCGGTATAAACATACTTTTAGTATTTACATTGCATGTATCTAACCTACAATATACACTAAAAGAAGAATCTGACTCACAAGTAACAAAGCTATCATCAGAATTACTTATATTATCAGTGTTGTCTATAGAGTCATTTTCTACAATAGTATTCCTAAAAATATATTTTAGATGCAGTTTTCTACTAAACCTGAAAACATCACATTTAATGTCATGAATACAAGGCACTACAGTAGGAACAAATTTTAAGCCTCGATTCAGAACTGAATATTCATAATCTGTAAAGACATGTCCAGATAAGTTTATGATATAACTGTTATTAACTGGAGGTATAATTGGATCTTTTACCTCATTTATACCCCCTCTGTGGGTAAAAGATTCTCTGGAACTGTCCTTGTGCCTCATGAACATCTTTTGTACCTTGTCTGCTCCCACAGGAATGAGTGGGCTCACCCCGAAAGGTCTGAAGATGTTGTTCTGGTTGTTGTGCTGTTGGTAAGGTAGGATAATCTTCTAAATTGTCATATTCATCATCACAGGATGTATAAAATCCATCTGAGGCAGAAACGTAGGAATTGTACATCCGGGAACCGTTATCTGGCTTTTGAAATTTCACATGATTGCGAGACTTTTTCCTATTGGCCCTGGAAATAAACGCCTTCCCGTTCTCAAAGTCACGTAGATCTCTTAACAGCTTTTGCTTCTTTCTGTCCACCAATTCCCCCTCAAAGTTCTTAAGTTTTGAATTAATATCATTTAAATAAGTGTCAAGCACAGATGCATGAGAACCTGTTGACAGGGTATTACAAATTTGTTTAATTTGTTCTTTCAATTCTTTTTGCTTAACCCTGTCACGATCTATGAGAATATTCACCCATTCCAGGGTGCACTTATGTGCTGCTGATACCCAGCACTTATGGAACTTCATATCGGTTACATTCTGTAAATCAAAGGGCAGAGTAGGATCTTTATATACTCTCAGCCCTCTGGGTGTAATATCTAAGTCCAGATATTTTTGCAGCCCTATTAGGTTAAAGAAAGTAGCAGTTTCTTTTCACATCAGTTTGTCAAGTTGTTCAAATAAAGACTTACTTTCTTGTGGCAGAGACAAAGGCAATCTCCTTCCTACATTCTCAAAAGGATTATAACAGCGCTGGTTCCTCTCTTGTTCCCATCTTTCCCAAGAAATACAAGGATATGGAATATTAGGTTACTGCATGAGAAGATGTATTTCTTTCTGAAGAAATGTTCAAAAAATTATCCAAAGACATCTGAGAACCATTCCCTATGGTTTATCGAAATACACAAGGCAAGTTGTACTGGGGATCACTGGCCATGGAGCAAAATATGAAAACCAGAAAGGCAAAACTGCAAACAAAGACAACCAGCCAGTGAATTTGCCAATATTTTATTAAAATAATAAAATAAGCTCAGCTCTAACGTCTCAGCTCACCACACAAGCCTTCAAGGAGTAAAAGTACATCAAAGAAACTTGCCTCATATAGTATATACAATTATACAATTAATTAATTAAACAATTAAATCAGATATTTTCAATTAAGCTCTTCATTAAGACCATATGGATGCAAGGTATTAAATTTCAAAATATATAAAGACTCCTTAGTCAGAAGCTGTTTTTTTAAAAGGCATTCATCAAATACTGACACTTTAATTTTATCTAATATAGTACCCTGTAAACCTTCACTATCACCATTATGGAAACATTTAAAATGAGTAGCTATAGAGCTTTCTTGTTTCCTATTCGTAATATCTCTTATATGCTCAAGCATTGTAACCTTGAATGCCCTTTTAGTTTCTCCAATATAAAACAAATTGCACGGACATTTAAGTGCATATATAACTCCTTCTGTGTTGTATGAAATGCTGCAACATGTATCAAATGGAATGCGATTAATACAAATAAATTTATCTATTACATATTTGCACGCCTTACATTTGTTTGCAACAAGAAGTGCCCAATGGAAGCATATTTGAATTAATTCTAACATCTGGGAGACAAAACTTTCCTTTAACAATAAAATTATGCATGCTTCTACCCCTTCTATAAGAAATGCCCAATCTAGCATTTAACCAAGAAGAAACATTTTTCAAGGAGCACAAATAATTCCAAAAATATTTTACTACTTGGGAAATTTCAAAACTTAAACACCCAAAAGTAGAAACAAAATAAATAGATTCAGAGGGTTCTATTTTGAGCCATTTTATGTGGAACCAACATATGTGGATTAATATGTGTATTATTTGTAACAAAGCCAGAAAATAACTTCTTCCAGCTTCTTTCTATTAAGTTCTTATCATAGCCCCTTTTCTCAAAGATATCCACAGTTATTTTTAATTCTCTTTTTAAATCTCTAATATTATTACATAATCTGGATACCCTAAGAATCTCACCATATGGAAGTGCTTCTAAGGTATGAGTAGGATGACTATCCCTATGTACAAATTGTGTACCCTGATCAAACTTTCTATGGACAGTAGTATGTAAAGATGTCCCATTAACAATACTCAATTGTGCATCCAAAAAAGGAATGCATGGAACTACTAATAATCCATCAAATTGTAGATGAAATCTATTAGAATGTAGAGACTGAATAAATTGTTCAACCATATCAGCCCCACCCTGGGCAATAAAAATCAAATCATCAATGGAGGTTTTGTTTGAACATATGAATAATTTCACTGAATTTTTAAAGTTTACTTTTGAGTTTAAAGTAGACTCTATTTCCTACCTGGAGTCAGACATCGAACTAAGCAAGGATTTAGTTAATGAAAGATTTACCTCCAAGATTTTTAGAAAGGCCACTTATTCCAATGCTTTTTTTCACTGGTCTAGTGCTCATCCCTATCATCAAAAGAAAGCTGGTGTAAAAGGGCAGTTTGTTAGGGCATCCAGAATGGTTACAGATGAGGCTGACTTCGTTCTTGAATGTAATATATTAACAGAGATGTTTGTGAAAAGGGGTTACCCACTCCCCTTGGTGAATGAGGTTTGTGCTGAGGTTAGTATTAAAAGAAAAAGAGGGTCTTTTAAACCCCTTTTGCATACTGTCTCACCATTTCGAGATGCCCCTTTTGTTGAACAGATTAATTTATTGGAAGATGGAATGGGCACTTCTGTTTTAGGTGCGGGTGAATTGTCTCTTGAACCTAATTTGAGTGAGGATGTCTGATATAGTGGATTTATTACTACATTCTCACTTGACGCTGATGACCTCAGGTATATTATTAATAAGAATTGGTGTTTTCTGAGGGAGGATGCATTGATTAATAATAGGATTAAAGAGAAACCTGATGTTATTTTTAGGAAGGGTAGTAACCTCAAAAATGCCTTGGAAAGTAATTGTGGTATCAATATTCTTGGTGGTATGTCAAAATGTGTTTTTTTGTCATTTTTGTAAATTTATTAAAGTTACTGATTCCTTTGAGATGTACGGGAGACTATACCAGCTTAAGGACAGATATAACTGTTCATCTAAGAATGTTGTGTACATGGCAGTATGTCAAGCATGTCCTGCATTTTATATTGGAAGGTCAGAAAGATGCCTGAAACAGCGCATCTATGAGCATTTGTACAACATTAGGAAGCTGAATTTGAATAATGCCTTGGCTAGGCATGTAAATCAGTTTCCATCACATGCATTTCTGTTTTTTGTCATTAATCAAGTGTTGGATACATATAATAGAGGTGGTCCTATAGCCCTGAAATTAGATTAAAGGGAACTGATTTGGCAATTGAAGTATAATGCACATTCCCTTCCTGGGCTGAATGATAATTTATGTATGAAATGTATGTTAAAATTGAAATCCTGTTTTAGATGATTATTAATTCAATTTATGGATGTATTTTAGCTTGCTGTATACATTTTGATGTTTATGTACTGATTTTTATGTAGCATGAACAATTTTGCATGTATGTTCCTTTAAGGACAATTTGGAATATGGAATTAATTATTTAATTGGCCTTTATGGAGAGATATTTAAAATGATTTGTGGTTTTTAACTGTTGTCTGATGAAGTTTGCTTATCAAGTAAATGAAAGCGCTAACCATAATTTCTGCTGGCTTTGTGTGTTTCTTTGTTTTTTTGTTTTTATTAATTTTTAGAAGGGTGGTTAATGTGATAGTTACAGGGGATGCCATGCTATTATACAATTTTTGTCATTTAATTTTAGTTGTGGTTAAGACACCAGCTATTTTTGTGAAAGGCCATCATGGAAGATCTTGGTGTCCTCTGAAGAGTTTATGATGGCAGCAAGGTTACAGTCATCTGCAAACTTGGATAGCCATAAACAATTTACATTAGCTTGACCTCCAAGAAGTCCATGCCAAAGAGGAGTGGCATAAGGACTGAACCTCAGGGCACACCACTAGTGACAGGTCTTTTGAAGGAAGTAGATTCACCTAACCTAATTTTCTGGGTTCTGTTTGTGAGCCAAATTCCTATTCAATGCCTTACAAAGGGACTAACTAGCTGGAACAGTTTACCAACAATTCCTGAGTTTTGGATTGTGTTTAACATCTTAGTAAGGTTTAGCTATGTGATGTGTAGTGATTTTCCTTTATCCATTGCTTCAGTAACATTCTCAGCAAGTCAGCCATTTTAAGCAGAGGGCTCTTCCCTTGACAAATCTGAAATGGCTTAATGGCTTGGTTCATGAGTTTGTAGGTTACCTATGTCCTTATTAATTCCTTACTGATCCTTGCTATAGCCTTACAGATTAAACTAGTCAAACTTATGAGTTTATATTTACCTGGTTCCTTTTATGTCTGGCTTTTGTGCAGGGGTGTGACTGATCCTCTCCTCCAGTTGTCTGGTGCAAAGCTTCTTTGGAAATTAATACTGAATAGCTTTTGTAGAGAGTTTGACTGGTCCTTCTTTAGGTTTGTCTGTAGGCAGCCTTGCATGTTATCTGGCCCCATATTAGCAGTGTTCTTGGTCTTGGTAAGTGCTTTGAGAACTTTTTGTTGGGAGATTCGAAGGTGTGTATATGCAGGTCTGTGGTCTAGGAATGTAGAGTGAAAGAGAGGGTGATGTTACAGCTAAATTTATCCAATAGTAGTCTGGCTATGTCCTCTGGGTCTGTGTATGTGATATAATTTAATATTAGCTCTGTGCAGTGCTGTACATTGTTTATTAGGTTTCTAACAGAGTTAAAGGAGATGTAATAGTTGTCTTTCATCTTGGTGTTTTTTTACTTTATATCTAGCTGTATATCTATCTATATCTAAACTGATGGGAATATGAATGATTATGAGCAGGGTGTAGACCGATATGTAGCCAATTTTCCTGTATTGAGAAGATCAGAATGTTTGGAAAATAAGAATAAGCAGAGGACTTTTTTAGGAGAGACTCATGTACAAAGAAACAACAACAGAGGCAACAACAGTGGGGGATACAGAAACCAATACAGGTAAATGGTATCAACATACAGTCCAACATTGTGCTGACCAATAATGGCAAATGTGCTTCTTATGAAGGGTTTAAGATCTATAATTATACTGATTCGGTTTTGGATATAAATTATTTTTCTTTATTTAGGAAATGATTTAAGTTTGTCCCTACCTTCAGACTGAACACGGTGGATATTATTACTGAGCTGAAGTTATTTACTAGGAAACTAAATTTTAAAATTGTGTTCAAGGGACAGGATCTCCATGGAAAGGAAGGCAAATTTAAATTGAAAAAGAAAAGTTGTTTTAATCCACCATTGCACCCCCTTATTCTAGCTTTTGAAAAATATTGTGGAGTAGATATTCAGAATGAATTTAAACACTTTAGGCTTGAAAAACATTTTAATTTGAGTATTGAAGAACACACTTTACTTAAATAATTTAGAACAAACAAAAAGCTAAAAATTATGAAACCCGATAAGGGTGGGGGGGTTGTTTTGTTTAACAGTATTGATTATATTAATAATCTTCCAACAAATTTTTCTGACAATGAGAAATATCAGGTTGCATCTAGAAATTAAGTCATGTTAGCACACAGAAAAATCCAACTATTCTTAGAAGATTTACTGTTACAAAGAGTCATTTCAGAAGATTTATTTAACTTCCTGACTTCTGAACATCCACTTATTCGACAGCCTTTGGCACCCCAAAAGTACATAAGTAGTGCATAGATGATCCCCTATTTAGAGTCATTATTTCAGCACAAAATAGTTCCACATATATCCTTTGTACATTTATAGATAGAATTCTTAAGGACATGATTGGTTTAGTGGGCTATTTGCTAAAAGACTCTTGGGACTTTCTGTCTAAATTTAATGAGTCTTGGTACAATGGTAGCATTATTTTTTCCACTGTTGATATAGTGGACTTATTCACTTCCATCCCCCACAAGGAGGGTTTGGATTTATTCTATGAAGCAGTTAGAGACCTCACTACATTTTCCGATACTATGTTGAATTTTTTGATGGCTGTTATGGACCACATTCTGTCCAATAATTATTTTATATTTGAGGGTGAATACTATAGGCAAACACAAGGGGTAGCAATGGGGGCAACATGTGCCCCCATTTACGCCAATTTGGTTTTATATGCAAGGGAAAAGAAATATATCTTCACAAGTGCTTTTAAACCTTTATGATGTACATATTATTACTTTCTGGATGATGTGTTTATTTTATGAAATGATTCAAATGTGGACCTTGATAGGTTTTTGGACCACATCAAGTCAGATATGTGTATTTTTTAAATTTACAGCCAAACATTCTAGTGAGAAAATAGAGTGCTTGGATGTGACTATTTCTAAGGACACATCCAATAAAAAATCTGCCTTTAGAATATTTCGGAAAGACACCTTCTCTGACAAATACCTTGATCTCCAGAGTAGTCACCCCTTTCATATGAAGAGAAACATCTTTAAGGGACAGTTGGTAAGGGCTGCAAGAATGTGTTCTACATATGACACCTTCTTGAAAGAAGTTTCTAACATAACAGAAATGTTTAGGGTAAGGGGATACCCAAAATGACTTCTTGAAGAAGTAGCAAAAGGAATGATGGAAGGATGGGATTCAAAATATAAGCCCTTATTGGGAAGTGGTGCGACCATTCAAAAAACGGGTTATCAAAATACTCATTTGGTCAATTTTGACACTAGTACGGTCATCCCTTATGGTTCAGGTGAACATGCATTGAGGGACATTATAAAGAAGAACTGGCATATATTCAAAGGAAACTTTGATATTTTTCATACACTTGGTGAAGCACCAAACTTTATATACAAAGCTGGGAGAAATTTTAAATATTTGACAGAGCACACTTTCTTTAACAAGACTATGTTTATCAAAGGAACTACTAAATGTGGTAGTTGCAATCAATGCCCCTACATCTTAGATAGCGACGTGGCCCTGATAGCCAGGCATGGTAGGGGCATTCCTACACAAGGGTAATTGTAACACGAGAGTTGTTATATATATATATTTCAGTTTGCCAAACATTTTCATATTACTATATTGGCAAAATGGAAAGTAATTTTAAGACCAGAATATATATGAACACCTTTATGCCATTAATAAGGGGAATGTAGATAATGCATTGTATAGGCACACACTAGCATGTGAGGGAGATACAAGATTTATGTTTGGCATTTTAGAAGTTGTCCCAAGGAATTTTAGAGGTGGTTGATGGTAGCTTCAGGTTGATCTTAGAGAGTTTTATTGGATTATTAGATTAAATGCCACTGTTGAACCAGGGTTAAACGATCATATTTCCCTGGTTCTTGTTCTAAGGAAAAGAGCTTTAAACATCTGAATTTGTATTGTATTTTGTACAATATACTACTTTTAATAATGTAAAATTCAATATTTTCCAAAGTTTTTTGTGTGTATATTTAAAGTATAAAGGTTTTTAGTGTTTTAGTGTCTATGTCTTTAAAATTGTGGGAGAATAATTGATTAATTGATTGTTTTGTTGCATATAAAGGGTGTTGACTTGGAGCAATGTAATTTCTTCTGTTTCTTGTTCTGAGGAAGTCCCCGGGGTGTATACTGGGGAAGAAAGCGCTTAACAATAAAGAGACTGGAGTAACATACTCTTTGTGAGCATTTTGTTTCAAGTATTGGGCTTATGGTGCAGCTACTTGCTCATATTGGCACCTTTGAAGTATTATAAAAATGTGTGTCCAGTCTGCTTTACACAGTTGCAGATATCTCCAAGAAATAGTAATATTAGAATAACTAAATTTGGCCAGTTTATTGGGTGTATAAAACGTTCTATGGAGACATTTCCAGGTGTATATTCTCCAAAAGTGTGTGTTGGAACTTAATTTAATAGAATATAATAAATTATTTTTAATCTCCATGGATAGTCTAATTGAATGTCCTTTGGTGATGAAATTCCAATAGTTTTGTTGAGTTTAAACTTTATAGTTTATTAAGATCTTATATAGTTTTGAAGTTATATTTTCCCAATTATGCTTATTGTATACAATTTCATTCAGATAATTTATACATTTAGGTCTCTTTATGAAAGAAGAATTATTAATTATTCTGCATAGATCGCAAGATCATTTTTGATATTGTCATAGTTACATTTATTATTGCATGCAGATATTTCTTTTGTTGAAAAGCCTGTTTATATTTTTGTTCCACTGTAGGAATTTTTAAATGTGTCATTGTATGTACTTTGGTGGAGGACATCTAGATTATACACAACTATTCATATTTCCATAGAATTTGGAGGTAAAGAATTCTACATATATAGTTGGGTCATGAGGTTGAAGGAGTATGTTGAATTTAACAATTTAATCACTCAGTTTTTGTAGATTAGCCTTAATATAATCTCTGAGCACTGAGGCATATGAAGATGCATTCGGTTTCAGTCTTTGATAAATGTGACTAATTTAAGGTCCAATTTGATGAGGGAGGAAGTTATAACGTGTGAAGAACAGAGCTGTCTCATACTGGATAGGACCAAGTCTGAGATGTTGTCTCCCTGGTTCAGAGAGATTGTATTTCTGGACGTACATGTTAGAAGAGGCACAAGTCTGCCAGTTGATGGAGGGGTGGATGAGCTGAGAATAGTGTATGGCCTAATACATAGGCACTCCATACTAGTCAAGTAGGAGAAATGGGCCCAGTTGGACATAGAGGGAGCCCTATAGTTATATATGATGTGATAATGGGTTTTGTTAATGGTGGGTTTGACGTGGAAGAGTTCCAGGTCATTATCCTATCTAATGAGCCTGGAGGTGATAGTTTCTTTTATGAAGATAAAGACACTGCTGACTTTAGTGCCTTCATCTAATGCAATGGGTCTGAATGCATGGTAAGTTTTGAAACCCTGCACTGATGCACTGCTCCCATTGGTCTTGAATAAGGTCTCTGTGATTATGCATACATTAATGAATTCCAGAGTAAGCATTGCCTATAGAAAGTGAAGACTGCAAGTCTGCTGATTTACCTGATTCATTATTATTATAAGACAGAATTGTGTAAAGTACTTGAAGTTATCAAACAAAAGGCAGTTCTATAAGAACCAGACATAATGCCATATAAAGCAACTGATGAATATAAAATAAGCAAAATTACTTCAAGCCGATTAAAAGACCTAATTGAAAAATTAAAAGTTTGCAAAGTTGAAGGCAGGAACAAACAGAGAAGGGGAGGAAATAAAATGAAAACAAGCCACTAATTTAGAGCCATGAAAAGCATGTAGGTAAAAAGTTCTGTATGACATTTTTTACTGTAATCATAATAATGGATCGGTTTGTATAAGCTGTTGCAAAATAAGTCAGTTTGCTAAAGCATATTAAACACGATAAATATTTTGCAACTGAAAAAGATATATACCATTGGGGGAAGCCACAAGAATGTTATATTTATGGACATACTATGTCTTCAGAGAGTGAATGCTGTGTACAAATGTGTCAGATATTTAGCTAGGGGATCAGTAAGATATTTTTCTCCATGTAGTTCAAAATAGTTCATCATGTTGTGGTGTTTAAATGACACAGTGGCAGAGTTCAATGCAATGCAATGCAGTTTGAACATTCAAACTACTGAATGTGAAAAAGAGCAAGATAACGCATTTAGTGTATAAGCTGCTTACTTATTCAGGAGACAAGTTATTATCACCAGATCAGAAACTTCCTTTTAGAAATGAAAGACTGTAAAATACAAATAAACTGTGATTTGCTTACTGACAAAGATCTGTGTACAGGTCTGGGTAAGTGACATATATGCATGACATGGAGAGCATGGGTTTTATTAAAGAGAATATTAAGTGTACTGACTCAGTAGTTAGTTTGGTTATTCATTCTTCTTAACTGCCCAATTTTTTACCTAATGATTTTGGTCTTTTCTTCATAAAATTTGTAGTTTTCTGGTAAATAATTGAGTATTGGAGTTAATAAACAATGATAAGCATTTTTATTTATTTATTTAACATTTGTTTACTGGGAAATATCGATTGAGACAGAGCCTATTTACAATGGAGGACTGGGGAAAAACACTCCAGATAGATGTTTTTGGAATGTGGGTGGAAACCAAAGCACCTGGAAGAAGGCAACGTGAATGTAGGGAGGACATGTAAGCTCCACAGAGAAGGCACCCCAGCTGAGAATTGAATTGGAGAACCTCTTTATTTATGTGACAACACTAACTGTTGCACCACTGTGCCACCACATTTGAGGTTCAGACTTCAGATCTTTCAGAAAACACATTGTAATATAAAATGTATTATACTGCCAAACTTCTAATTTTATAAGAGCAGTATTTAAAAATCTGTCTCTAATTTTGGGCATTTGACTCTCCATTATTCTTGGATTTCTCCAGATTTCTTGTATTATAAGGTTGAGAGGTATATAGTCAGTGTAGTAAATCCTGATTGGATGTACATATGGAAAGACCATTAGATTTGAACAAACTATAGGGAGGGACAACTGTCCATTTCCTACTACAGAAGACATGATTAGTGCCAAACCAAATACAAAAGATTTCTTTGTACTTGATACCCACCAGGGATCTTGGTACATAATGTCCACTGAGGGAAGCCACAAGTTGAGTATATTTAATATAAATGCAGGAAGATGGGATAGATTTCTAAGACATGAAATTGGTATTTTGTCTGCACCTGCAGTATTTCAAGAGAGTCATTATGCAGGTTATTGAAAGGCTTGATGGTGCTAACACCACTGATGATGTACCTGATTTGGGCTCAATCAAAGGAAGGTGTGATAAGAAACTCATAAACTTATTAAACAACATGGGATCACAGAAAAGATGCAACTGTAAAATCAATGTGATGGAGAAGAGATATATTGCTTAATTTCAGAAGGGCTGAAACCAAATGGTAAAAAGCCGCTGTTGTGAAATATTGCAAAACATATACCAATTCCAGGGTATAAACAAGTATTTATGAAATTTCCAGTTATAATGCAACATTTTGGCAGCTTCATCCAAATGGGTTAGAAATAACTAACATTTAGAATCCTTTTTGGATTAAAAATAGAGTAATAAAGGAGGTAGGAGTATAAGAAAAGTTTCAAAATGTTCAAAGAGTTATTAGAGCACTTAATGTATTTTGATGTGCCTAAACAAGGCACTTTACATATAGATGAGAGCAGTCAAAATGAAACTGGCACAATGATTTTGCAAGATGAGAAATCAGTCATTGGTGGTTCAGGAGCATTTACACAATGTCAGAAAAATTATTTCTCTTGCACAAGAAGAATTGATAGATATTGTGTATGTGTTTATCTGGATGTGAACTGATAGATATTGTATATGTGTTTATCTGAATGCAAGAAGGGTGTTTAAGCAGAATCTGTCTACGTAAGTCACTGCAGAATTTATTCAATATGCTGTTGCAGGAAGCCTAGCAGAGTATGTTGCTAATTCCACATGAATAGGACTTCAGAGTAATTAATACTTCAGAAAATCAGATAAAAGAGCAGATGTTCATCATCATTCATACTTAAAAAAGAAAAGCATGAAGATATGAATGGATATGAAGTGGAAGTTAATTTCATTACACTGTTAATTGCCACGACTGGAAAGAAGTTTATAGATTTTCAAACATTCATTGAGAAAGATGCAGATATTAAATGTTCAAAGACATTACAATGAAAATGTAACTAGAATAGAAAACTGCCATAATGAAATAAATGCAGCTTTAATTTTTATAATAAGAAAAGATTAGTTGCATGCAAGGTTTATTGTTAAATGCAGATAAACTGATAATGCAAGAACACATGAGAAAAGACATTTTGTAGAGAATATTAGAGTGTCATTGTTTTATTTTATCTCATTTGGAAATATCTAAGTGTGAAAAAAGAATGCATAATGTATTGCACTAACCAGGAATGTCAGACCGATTAGAATAAATAGTTGAAGGCAGACCCTGAATAGAATACTGCAACAAAAAAACAGAGGAAAAAGCCTAACTATATTGCACAGAGCGATGGACTCCTGACTGCAAACCAGGTGGCTGAGGTCTGCGTCGTCTTGGTTCTAGCGGACTCAGACAGGGAGGAAGAAGACTGGAGCTTCCTTCTCCCTGTAGGTAAGGATACGTGGGAACACTGGTGAGCATGCAGAGCCTTGCAGTTTTACAAGTGGAGACCGCAACAGCTCATTTATTCTGCAGTTGCTAAACTTTATGACAAACCATAGGTCATAAGCTTGACTCCACACTCTAGTACTTTTACAAACTAAGAGTGGTACTTTTAAGATAGGTTCAAATAATTTATGTGTATAAGTATGAATGTATTTATGTGTGCATTTATGTATGTATTTACTTATTCATTCATTTATTTGATTGGGAGGGTTAATCTGACTGGGCAAGAAAAAAAAACTTTTTCAACACAGCCTGAAGGAAAAATGTCCCAAATAATGAGAATAAAAATAAATACATGTTTTAAGACGTAGGGTTCTAAAGAAAACACCAGTCAAAACATGAAAAGAGGTTGTGAAGAGAGATGAGATGGAAATGTGGGGATTAAGGAAAATTGGAAGAAAAGGGGAGACATTTGTAGAGAAATGGAGCTAAGATAGTTCAGCAGTGCAAGTGGCTTGTGATCTGAGCTTAAGGTGTCTATCAGCCAAATCTCTTATAGGCATGGCAGTGGTTTGAAGCTTCCATGTTTTCCTAGTGAGGTACATGAACAGAACTAGATGTCTGTCAGGTGTTGTTTTAATTTGGGTTTGACGCCATTTAGTGTGTCTTTTTGTTTTAGAGAAACTGATAACTCGTTCCAAAATTTGGTGTCATAACTGGAGTATAGAATATTTCTTGCAGCATTGTTTAACTTTGTGGTGGTCATTAGAAACTTTTGTACAGTGAATATTGCTGAAGTTTTTTTTTTTTTGTTTTGTTTTTAGGGAGGGTGTTGTGGTAATTGATTGAATGCAAGACAGTGGTGATTCTTATCTGAGAGCTTTATAACAAAGTTTGCTATTTTATTGTAACATGCCTCTAACTTTGCTGACTGGTTTGCAAGTTGTAAATATGGCTGATGCATATTGGAATGTGGGAAGCAGATAGGACTGAGTAATGGTTTTCCTATTTCCTTATTGCATCAGTTAGGATGGTTTGACCAGTGGGGAAGTAACATGTTATTTGCTTTTTTTGTCTTTTTCTTTGATGACTTGCTGTTTGTGCTGATGACATTTTAGATTGTTGTTTATAATTAAACTTGCTGTTTTGTGTATGGTTACCTTTTTCTATGGTAGTGTCACTAGCTTATGTAATATTAAAAGAGTGTTTCTGGGCAGGGAATTCCTTGGGACATGAATAATATTAATTTGCCTTTTTAGGGTTGAAGAGAAGACTTGCTTTGGTTTACCAGGATTTGACAGAGAAAAGGATGCTTGGATGATTGTTTGGAGTTCTGTAAGACTTGTTACAGAGAAGAGAGTGGAGTCATCAATGTACTGCACAGAGGTAGCTTGCTTGGTAGCTGAGTGGAGCTTGTTTATAAATTTATTAAATAGAAAGGGGGTGATTATTGGGCCTTGGGAAACAACTACAAGAATAGGATGGAAAGTTGAGAAGGTGTGTTGACATTTTACAACCTGTTCTCTGTTGCTAAGGCAGGTATTTAACCATGATAGCATAGACTAGGAGAGGCCTGGGAAGAAAGTACAGTTAGAAGTTTAAGATGAGTGACAGTGTGAAATGTTTTGGATAAATCAAGGACAATGGATGAGACTAAGTGACCTGCATTCTATGATGATTTGTTGTGTTGGTGAAATGTAGCTGTGGTGCTATGAACTGGATGAAAACCACATTGGTTCTGTGAGAGGAGGTTGCTGTTAAGGTGCACAAAGAGCTGTGTGTGAATATATTTATCTGGACTTTATATGGGAGACAATATTGCAATAGGTCTGTAGTTAGAGAATTATGCTGAATGCCACCATTGAAGGGTAGTATGATACAAGATTTTTTCCACTGTTCTGACATGGTTTTCTGTAGTAAAACAGTTCATAAGTACACAGACCAGGTAAACCATAGGTCTACTGACATTTTATTGTATCAACTGGATAGATATCTGCAGCTAAACTTGTAGGCTTTAGAATTTGGAGATATTTTTGATTGTTGAGCTTGGGACAGATTTTAAGGGGAGTATAGGAGAGATCTTTGATAATAGATAAAATTGTTTGGTTTAAGTTTTTGTGGAAATGGGTGGCAATGCTGTTGGTGTTATTTGTTGATGGTATTGATGTGGGTGTTTAACCAGGGAGGAGGAGAGTTTTCAGTGGTATCCAGATGACCTTAGGGTTATATTGGTTTGGTGTTTTTTTTTTTTTGAAGTTTGTACAGAGGTTTTTGTCTGTTTTAATTTAGAATTTGGTAAAGTTTCTGAGCTGTCAGAATATTTGATAGTTGCTTTGGAATTTGTTTTGTGACCATTGTTTCTGAGCTTTGGTCCAGATGAAGGTAAATTGTGTTATTTTGTTAACCAATGTGCTGGGTAAGTCTGTATCATTTTGTTTCTCACGGGAGGGAATTCAATTAGTATATTGAGAAATAGTTTGCTAAATTCTGTGACTGCTTCCTTTAGATGCATGTTTTTGGAATACACCAGTTAACTAGCTGAAGGTTGGAAATGACATTTGTGCTTGGAATTTGCAGATGTTGTATGGCTTCTTATATTGCCAATGTCTGTAGATATTGTTTTGCTTTCCTGTAGCAAAGGTAGGAAGATGGTCACTAATGCTGCCTGGTAGACAACCATGGGGGTTATTTTGTTGGGAGATAAAGTGAGAATCTAATGCATTGCAAATTCTTTACTGGTATTTTTGTTAAGTTTAATTGAGGCACTGATGAGCTGAGTGAAATTAAATAAGTTTATTATTTAGCTGGTGATACCCCAGCATATTATTTGCCAGTCAATGTTGACATTTCCTAGTACAATTGTTTGACAGCGTATGTTGGTGGATATCCATCACAGGAATCCTTTGGCAGTGTTAATGTTGTTGCCATTGAGGGACATGTATAGAGCTGGTATGCAAATCTTTTTACTTTTTAGCTTTAGTTGAGAGACGAGTATTTCTATATCATTAAATTGTGGAATGGGGTTCAGATGAGCACTCATTTCAAGGGAGTTTCTATAAAAAATTCTTCAGCCATTTTGTTTTGTCTATCCACTCTTTGGATGCTGTCATCTGGTAGGAGCCTTTCTTCACCTTTTAAATCTGGTTTTAGCAAAGTTTCTGGAGTGACTAATTTATTTGGAAGTGTAGGGCATTGCCTGCATGTGCATGTGCTGGGCAGCAGAGTTAGGGTGAATATCACCACTTAGTTTCAGTTTTGATGCGAAAAGTTTGCTGAGAAGGGGACATTTGTATTTTTGTTTATGTTTTAAGTCTACTTTTTTAGCAAGGCATTGGAGTTTAGATGAATGTGTTTATTGAGATCAATCTGTATGTGTTTTAGTATAGGTTAGGGGAGACTGTGTAGATGTAAAATGCATTTTTGCTTGTGACAGTGGTTTTGGGACTGGAGATTGTGAGAAAGATGGTGTGCATGAAATGGGGTTACATCTGTCAGGAGGATTAGGTGAAGTAGCATTAAAAATTGAAGAATGACATAGTGGATAAAAGAGTGAATGGATGTATGTGATATGAGAAGAGTGGAGGAAATGTGAATTTTGTGAGAGGCGAGGATTTTGTACAGATGTGTTGAGTTAGGATTTCACTGTTTGGTATGTTAAATGTTTTGTGGTGAGAAAAGTTTTGGAGCAAATGTTATGTGAGAACAGGAGGAGCTATGTGTGTTCTTGAATATGGAGGTTGAGGGGTATGGTAGTGAAGAGGAAGTAGGATAACTCTAGGGTATTCAGGTAGTGGTAAGGGATAATAGGTGGCAACATGTATAAGTATGAATTTATTAAGGACAGAAGAGTATGTGTGGAACGAAGGTGGAAAAAAGGTGGAGAAAACTTGTAAAATAACACTCTGGACAGCTCAGTACATCAAGGAACTGTGTGTGTGTGTGTGTGTGTGTGTGTGTGTGTGTGTGTGTGTGTGTGTGTGTGTGTGTGTGTGTGTGTGTGTGTGTAGGAAATGATGTAGGGAGATGCGACAACAAGGAACACCTACATGTTGTGGGAAGAAATCATTCCACAATACACAGTACTTCAGCACCTTGGGCAGCTCAGATACAGGAACATCAACCAATAAAAGGAGAGTGTCAGAACCACAGAGAGACAGAGCCACAAAGCCAATTTCAATAAAAAGCATTCAATAATATAATAATAATACTGATAATAATAACAATAATAATAATAAAAATAAAATAATATAGTCCAATAATGGCGTGATGAATGTTTTATAGAATTGAAACATATACCTTTCCTCTCTCACAGGGATATTTTTCATTAAAAAATTAATAATTTCTTAATATCAAATGAAAGGAGTTATGGCCTGAATGACTTAATAGAATACCAGTTTGTATGTTACTTATTAAATTAGGGACATTTGTCAGTATATTGTTGTTGGTCTTTCAGCTTTTAGGGGTCGCTACAGCAGAACTCCGGTTCGCTAATGATTGGCAGTCAGTTTTTTATGGCGCTGAGTTGCCAGCCCAATGCCCAACCTTCAGCGAAGCCATGCCTATTCATGCATGTCTTTCAGAGGCCATTCGACCATGGGGAGGACATGCAGACTCCACACAGAAGGCACTCTGGCCGAGAATCGAACAGGAAAACTGCTTGCTGTGAGGCAACAACACTACCGCTGTACCACCGTGGCTCGACGTTTGTCAGTATATTAAAATACAATAATCTATTTTTCATCTTATTGTCTGGTACCAGCTGAGTCATAGCACATTAACTAATTATATGAATAAACATGCAAGCGTATTCTTTTTTTTTTTTTTTTTTTAGTATGCGTTATAATCTATGCCCAGGTAGGTAAAATAACTCAGAAGTATTATTTTATCATGTCATAATCTAGTCTCAACTTGATCCAAGAACTCCATGTATTTCAATTTATCCATATTAGGCTTTCAATAACATATCCATATTCTGTTTGAATGATTAGATTCTAATAAATCAATCATTAAGGATTCAATACTCATATCTGAGATGACTAATTCAGACTGAATGCTGTAGACAGATGGTGCAGTAGTTCAGTGATTTGTGCTGACACCTTACAGTAAGAGGTTCTCTGGCTCAATGGTCAGCTATGGTGCCTTCTGTGTGGAGTCTGCATGTCCTCCCTGTATTTCTGTGGGTTTCCTCTGAGAGCTCCAATTTCCTCCCATGTTACAAAAACATGTGTCTGGAGTGTTTCTTCCTGGGACTCCACTGAAAATTGACTTGTTCCAAGTCGGACTTTTCTGGTAAACAAATGTTCAAAAAAAAAAGCTTTATTATTATCATAATGCATCTACCTTTTAGAGACTCTTGTAAACATTCAAATTTCTTAAATTCAGGGATTGTAAACTTAGTGGCATTCCACACTTCAGTTATTATTATCAAACCATATTCACCCTTTAATATAATGAACTTCAGCTCATCAAATGTATTGCCAATGTTTTAAACAGTACAAAAGTATGTCTTTATAGAGTTCTAAGAATCCTTCCATTATACCTTTTTGCTGATAATAATATCATTATAATATTATAAGGCCCTCCACCTCTACCTTTTTGCTTAAAAAAAGATTTAATAATATCAGTAATCTCCCCATGTAAGTACACCTATTGATATTGACTTACATGGGGCTGGATTCAATAAAGCCTACATGCCTTACTAAAACCGTGTACACATTGTGACATGATGTACATATAACAGAGTGCTGTTTTGTATTCAGTAAGTGGCTGTACATGCTATGCAGAGCCACGCAAACATGGTAAACATTGTGGCATGCTAATTACAGCATAAGCAGCTGAACTGTATGCTAATCAACCAATCCAAGATGGAGGAGCTATTCAACAAGCTATAATGCAAGCGTGCAAACTCAGGGCATGTTTTCCCTATGAATGCCAAAACCTATTGGAATACAGCCACTGAAACTAGTCTACACAGAAAGACTCCATAGAGAAAAAAATGAAGCAAGCAAACTGTTCAAATAAAAAAAAACAAATCCAATAATAAGGAAGTCCGTAACCCAAGAAGTTGTTAAATATTTATTGTTGTAGAATGAAGCGCTTTTCATTGACGTTAATATGCCAACTTTTTCAGATTCAAAAAAGTAATAAAATGCATATAAGGTGTATAAATAACATTTTGTCAGTCATATGACCAGTATCAGCTGACATACCAGTTCTCCTCGACCACCTGTTTAAAGGGACATTTCCAGTTAAATACATATATTTAAAAGTCACTTTGTCCGCTGATCAATCAATAAGAGTAAAAGATAAAAATAAAAAATAAAAAATAATAAATAAAAATAACACATTCTGTAGCCTTTCATATGGGAACAGGTACATACATGGACCTCATCAATTACATAAAATAATCCCACACATTTATAAATATAAATGTATTTTAGCAAATCTAATGAATTAGAAGCTGACTATATAAGACCAGTCCGTCTAATTACCAAACAAATATATGTTTCAAGCTATATATCTTAAAAAAATCATGATACAAAGCACAAATGCAACTTAACTAAATAAAGGTCTGTGTCTGAATATAAACAATGTCATAACCATATATATTTCACACAGCATAAAATCTAACAACAACCCATCCTTATCTCAACAGAGGACCCTCCCTAATGTCAAAGGAAAGCTAGTGGTTCATCTGTTTTAACAGAAAGACTGTTAGGGCGGGCTGCTGCTCTTATACATGTGTATGTGCAACAGGCCAAAGTCTGTGCTGCTGCTGCTGCTAATAGACCTCAGCCAAGAAGAATAAGGGTATTTAGACCCAGTTTAACTTTTCACGGTCTGCATGAGATGGAAACTGTAGAGTACTGCAGGGTGGATAAAGCCACAATATAAGAACTTTGCATCCTCTATCATCTTCAACTGAGAGCAAGGGTAAACCGAGGGGAACCAGTAACTGTGGAGATTGAGGTATGTGTAGCACTTAGAATTTTAGCTAAAGGAACCTTCCAGAGACCAACAGGGGATATGCTGGGAGTCTCACAGGCATCAGCATCCAGGGCCCTACAGCAATTTCTGAATGCTATTCTACAACATGCCAGTGCCTACATACATTTTCCCCATACACCAGAGGACAGAGCTACAACTATGCAGGATTTCTACCCTGTAGCAGACTGCACTGAAGTCTTGGGTGCCACAGACTGCATGTACATCAAAATCAAAGCACCATCCAGGGAACAGGGGAGGATGTACATAAACAGAAAAGGCTTCCACTCCATTAACTGCTAGGTCATGTATAATGCCAGGGGAATCATCCTGGATGTGTCTGCTGGCAATGCAGGTAATTACCATGATTCAAATATCTGGCACAATTCTGAACTCTATCAGAGGTTCTCGGGGGGGGGGGGGGTAGCCCACATGGTCATTTACTTGGGCAACGCAGGTTACGCACTTGAGCCATGGCTGATGATGCCCATCAGAAATGCACACACACACGCTGAAGAATGCAATAATGAGGCACACACTTAAACAAGAAATATCACAGAATATATGCTTGGTTGCTGAAGCCATGGTTCCATGCCTAGATACACCCAGAGGAGTCTTGCAGTATAATCCCTGTACTTGTGCTGAAATTTTCACTGTATGTGCATCCTTCATAATATTATTCTGAGTAAACAGCTTCAGCAGGAACACCAAGGAGAAAAGGCACACATCCAACCACATTGGCAAAGTCAACACAGCTACATGCAGGTGAGGAGTCAGAGGGGGAACCACCACCACTGTGGTCGATGTGGGCATGCACAAAATGCCCTCATCCTGGACAAAATGAAATGGACAGCACACATGTTCCCCACCTAAGGGGGTAAAACCTTTATCCTTTTCACATACATACAGTAACATCGATGCCAGGCAATGCTCTAGCCATTTATTTACCCATGTAATGGCTGTGCACTGCTAGCATCACATAGAGTCAGCCTCAGATTAAAATTCTTGTAACTGCTAGATTATCAATGAAGGTGTTTAACCTGGAATGGGAAAATAAATGTCTAAGAACAAAAATGAATGTCATATGCTTGCATACCATTTCTCACTAATGTAACTAAGTAGAAAGTGGGTTCATTATGTGACTTTTGTTAATAAATATATTCTTCATGCATCAAAGATTCACACATTACAAAAACCTGTAAGAAAGCAGTACAATTTTCAGAAGAACATCACAAACCTATATATATGCTAAGCACTCAGTCAGCTATGCACCCTGGGTATCAGACAAAAGATCCCTGAAACCAAAAAATAGAAAATCAAGGATATGGTACAGTTATCATCATTTGCACAGGGTGTTATTTGGGGGGCAGGAGGCCAAGGCTGACAGAAAAGGTATTGAGTGTGTGCGAGTAAAAAACAGGCAAGCAGAAATTTTGATAAAGTATCAAATGACATCTGAGATGGAACAAGCTGTAAGCCTCACAACTGACCCATGTAACTGTTATGTGTTTGTGTGTCTGTATAGGCAATCAAGGTGAAACATCTGTGTGTGACAGAAAGAATGCAGCCAAGCTCTGCGCTAGCTCTACACCCTGTTATATAGAACAAGTGTGAGCCGTGCATTGTAGAGGTAACAGTTCATTGTCACCACCCTCAACCGCGAGAACTGGCTCTGCCAGGAGTTGCACCAGCACATTAATGCCGATAGTCAGATGCACTGCTGCTACCTGAATGTGAGTCCTGTCTGCTGGATGAGCTCCCCACACTAGTACACCCAGGAGCATGACCTTATGGCTTACTATGTCTGGGTATGGACACCTCAATCACAGATGGAGCAGTGGAAATACTGCCACAATGGGAGCGTGATTGGGCACAGCCATGTTGACTAACATCAGGTGATAATGCTGACCTACATCCACGTGGATGATGTCTCCCTCCCAGCAGATGTTCCATAACAGGCACTGCCTATTCCATCATGTCATTCATTCAATTCACTGAACTGGCCACACAACAGTGGCAGTCATGCATGCCAGCATGTGCCAGATATACAACCCTAAGCATGTCCTTGGAGGTCCTATTGGAATGTGCCTGCATCTCCATGATGGCCCTAAACATATGTCAAGTGGCATATGAAGACGCACCATTAGGTAGAAAGTGAACAGCAGACCTCCTCCAGCTACACCAACAACTGTCCTGTGTAGCTCCTCACCCACATTTTGACTGCTGCCAGAGTCAACCAACACTGAAGCTACAGTAACGTCACTACCCTGATCAAGTGTGTCACATTCCACCTGTCCAATAGCTGAGGGCTCACTGGAATAGGTATGCATAGGTCTACTGGCTGTGTCTGATGGAAATACAGGGGTGGCTGTCATGCGGTGGTAACAATCCTACATTTCCACTGTCATAATCTCCTATGATAATAAGCAACAAACATATGAATCAAATTAACATGTACACTACAATTTAGTATATGATAAAAAACTAACACTGGCGCCACTATCATATATGGTACTGCAATACACACACTCACGGCACCCACCTCACACATACAGATAAATGCATATTTCTGAGGTCATCAATAATCAAATAAAAATGTTTCGTTCACCACGTGTAGATGACTCCTCACTTGTTAGGGTGGATGGTCCTAGAAGACTTTAAGCAAGGTAAGGACACAATCATCACAACTGCAATAGCACAGGGGGGCAGTTAATTCAATTTTTTGCCTATATGCCCATTAACAATTCTTTTAACTGAAACTTGTCTGACACTTCCACCCAAAGCCCATGTGTAATGATCAAAAATGAGTTAACTGTATCAATTTATCAATAGGATCATCAAAACATAAATAAATACATGATTAAAAACCACATGACCTATTACTTACAATACTTTGCTATACAAGAAAATCTTACAACTTGCCATATGTAAGCTTACCTGGAAGCTCCTCCTGGCACATACTTGTCTTCCCAGAAACATCAGCATTAACATCAGTCACATACTGTTGTGCAGTCTCCATTGAGATCTCTGGATTTCTGACAGTGGACAGGAACTCTTCATTTGGTCTCAGTGGTGGCCCAGTATCAGGCCTATCCACTCTGTAGCCAGCTGTTTGTGGGCAACTGCAGCTGCTCTCCTCCTGGCTGATGAAATAATATCAGTGGCCCTATAATGCCCCTGATCATAAGTCCTAGTGTGGCCCACTATGGCATTTACGTCATTGACTATCTGGTTCCAAATCTTCATTCTGTCAGCCATATCCCTCATATTCTCACAAGCAGAAAGGCACCATGGTGCCTGAACATCTGCACTATGATGTCATTTCAGAGTCACTGAAAGGGAGTTTATGTGGATTGTTATGCTTGTGTGCCATACTCCTAGGTGACATAAAACAGAGATGGATCGAACACACAAATATCACATAATTAAATACCTGCATACATACATGTATATATTTTCAACAGTAACCACTGGAGACACACACTTTAGTTACTAAAATGTAAGGTTATGTGGTTGTACCATATCACACTCACACACTAACCGATGTTTGGTCCAAAACAAGGAATATCAATGGAATAATGTATTGTTTAGCACAGAAAGAACAAGATGACTACACAATTTAAAGAGAAAACCTCTTAAAAACAACTTTTATTGTGGAAAGACATAAATGGTATATGGATCCCAACCCATAAAACAAATGACAAACCAATGAATACCACATTAGTCAATTGTTATAAATGCTTTCAACAAAATTCTCACTAAATGTGTACAGAAGAGCCAATTTTATATGATTTCCAGTCACCTCTCACTATGCCCAGCACTCAACTGGAGGTGTCTATGGGCCATCTTAGAGCCTAACACCCCTGCGTTATTGACAATATAGTACATTACATTTCCCTGAAATAATATAGTAGAGTGCAAGATAAACAGTTTAAGCAATAACATTTGTGAAGAAAGTTGATAAGGGCTGTCTGTTTGAGAAAGTAGTATTCCTGACAGAAATGCCCATGCCAACAGTGAATTTACAGGAAGAGCATACAGTGAAAAGTTCCATTTTCTAATACATATTTATAAAGAAAAAATATTTGTAGCGTTAACAAATCTAGCATGTACTTGAAAACTGCAATCATATCTTAGCAAGATCAGAAGGCTTCTGTACAGATAAATTCAAATGAATATCAATATTGCTTGTTCGTTACATATACAAATCTCCTTACCTTCAATTTCCCTAGCTACTCAGTTACCTTTTTATCGTGTAGATTCAGGCCTCTGAGCATGTTGAAGATGCAAATAGGGTGTGAACTCATAAGAAATGCTGATTGCCAAACTTTTGCCCTCATTTAGCAGATGTAAACATACTGTAGACACTACCTCTATATTAGTTGCTAATGGATTGCAATTGTGAATGATTAGTGGTAGGGAGAAGGAAGGCCCAACAGCAATTCAAGATACCTTACCTGCAATGGGTGTCTCACTCAGGATACACTTACAGAGTGTAGAAGTAACTGTAGCAGGCTTTTAAATGAAAGTTAACAGCACTCATTTGTGATTTTTTGTTCACTAATAGCAAAACTCTCCTGCCTTTGCTGAAAACTGTATTTTACTGTCATGAAATTATATCATCCATTATAATGAGAATGATGCAAAATGCCTTATAGACTCTATGTATGAGAGTACAGCACAGGTAAGGGAAGCATGAACGTAATACAAAGGGAAGACAGAGCTGCATTGGTGAAAACAATATTCATAACCGCTTGTGTGGTCACTTATTGCACTAAATATATAAGCAACACATGTACAAACAAGTCAGAGTATACAAATGTAAATGCCTTCTTAATGTTGTGGAGGAAATTGGACTTGCTTGTATGCACAATGATTTGCATTAATGCTGCAAAGTTGCTTCCGTGGTAAAGAGAGATAAGACACCCCAGGTGTTTTGTAGTTTCATTAGTCTGACAGCTGAAATCCAAACTTGTGTAAAAATCTGTATGGTGTGTTAAAAAAGCATTTGTAATGTTGTTTATGTTTCCTTTTGTTTAATATACTAATATTTGCTCGATGTGCAGCTTAAATCAATTATGGTGAAACATTGAAATAATTTAAAATTAATGGAAGTTGCTTTTATAATAAAGACAGAATATGTTAAATCATTGAGTAATGTTTGTCTGTATATACCACATGTAGTAAGATGATAAGTCACACAGTATGTAGTTTATATAGATCAAGGTTCAAATCCTGCATTTATCTTTTAGTAATGAAAAGTAATCAACACATTTTACAATAATAATTCATGTTGAGCTTTGATAATTTCATTTGTGCATTGCTCACCTCTGTACAAACATAGTGTAATGGCCCCGACACAAGCAGACATTGTCAGTTTCATAAAAGATGCACTGTTACATCTTTTTCCTTCCATCGTGCAAACACGCTAAGCGACATTGCCCGATGATCAGCAAGCTTGTACAACACTTGTAGATTCAGAACACTTGCAGACAATAGGCAGACAATTGTTAATTTCAAAAAGGATACATTGTTGCATCTTTTGCTGACCATGACACAGACATGCTAAGTGGTGTTACACGGCAGGCAGCAAGCTTCCACAGCACCTGCAGTTCCAGAACACCTGCAGACAACAAGCAGACATTATCAGTTTTAAAAAGGATACATTGTATCATGTGTGATCTTCCACAGTGCAAACACGCAAAGCAGTGCTGCCCAGTGGTCAGCACACATTCACAATAATGAATATGAAAATATGCACCTGCTGCTTAGTTGTTCCTCTGGCAGGAGGTGTAACTTAAGGGCTGCAATACACATAATCCAGGGTTTAAATCCAACAAAATCTAAAGTTTTATTAATGCCATACCACTAAAACATACAAATAACTATGTATAGCAGGTTCAGTATGGTTCCACAATTAAGCATTTATTTTCTGAACTTTTATGTCACACACATACATGGTTAATCACTTAATCTTTTAAGGTGTATGTATAACTAATGAGTAGGTCTGGCAAAAAAGGTCTCAGTAATGACTGTAAAAAAATACAGTTGCTACCCAACCTTTCCTGTGGTGACTGGTGTAAATTAATGCTCACAATACAAGTGAGTGAGGGCTCTAATCTAGCAAACTCCAAGTGTTATTAATGCTTCTCCACTCAATCTTACAAACTAAAGAAAGTGCTATTAATCCTTGTCCACTCAGTATTAAAAGATAATAATAAATATGTATAGCACTGGAGACCATATAAATTATATGTGTGACTAAGAGTATACTGATAATTATGCTTCTGTATTTAAAAGTGTTTTTCTTCCCTGGGATGGACTTCATACTTCAATAATCACCATATGCACATGAATGCATAACCCAGAACATTGTCAGGTCACACACATACATAGTTAACTACTCACTTTTTATCTGTCAATATAATTAATGAACATATCTGACAAGCACTTCTGTGGCAAGGATGAAAAAGACCTGTGTGGAAGAATATGTTTTCTCTATTTTACACATGCTTGAATCCCACGTTGTACAAATTACTTTTATGAGTGTGCCCATCCACACAAAAAAAAAAAAAAAACATGTCAGGTCATAAAGTTTATACCCCCAGTACATGTCTGAAAAGTTAAAACAACTAGCAGATACAGAATTATCCAAACCATAAACTACTGCCAACTGTCACATAATCCTTCTTATTTCTAAAACTGGTTTCCTCACTATTTGGCCCTGTGGCTCTCCACTTAACTTTGTGCAAATGTGGTTGGCATGGTTGTTTGGGTGTGTGCACTAGCTGTAAAACACAATAACATGAATTGATGGGAAGACACTTTAACTATTGGTGTTTGACCTGTTTGGACATGGCAGGGGCAAGAAAAGAAGGTGACTGATTTAGGGCTCAAAGAAGGGGTATGGAGGAGTCCAGATTATTCATTTGACACCTTGTACATCACCACAGCCATAGGCTATTGCAGGAAGACTATACTGGGTTACAAAACAAATCAGAAGCTTGGAATAGTCTTGCCAAGGCTGTCTCCAGTGCAACTGGCATTCAACGCAGAGGAAAGCAATGCAGGTGGCACTATAATGACCTGAAAAGGTGCAAGAAGGAACAACTCAACCAGTGGCTTGACGAGTTTAGGACTGTTGACATCTCACAGTTGTGTAAGTATACAGATAAAGATACCTTAAGTTACATAGAAAGCTGGATATAGCCAAGACTGGTAAGCATAACGCTCTTCTCTATTCCTCCATTTTTTCTTTTCTAGCCTCCCAGGAAATAGCAGAAAACAGCCATGCCCATGCTGAGCATTTGGAAAGACTAAGAGAACCAAGGGGTATGTATGCAACACAAAAGAATATAATTTTATCTAAAGTATTGTTCTTCTATACCTTAGTAGCAAATCAAGCATGCATATCTTAACTGTAAAATAAGGCATTCATGCTTAATTATGTAGCTCAAGCCAACTGTAGAAGTCAATTGTAATAGTGGATTCAGATGTTGTGGGTTCAAATCTCACATATAACAAATATATTATCAAGTAATTGAAACATATTGCATAATAATTTAAATAAAATTAGCATACATGCCTTACTGTTAATTTAATCTATATTATTTGATAAAGTGTATGTGCAATATATTACTTGGAACAGTCAGTTATAATTTGTACTTGTTATCAAGTATACTAAATATAAAGTACATTTATTATTTATATTGTACTAATTTATTGTATATTTCATAACCTGGTTCTAATTATATTTTTCTTTTTTGTCTCTTACCCCATCCCTTAACTCTCTTTTTTTTATTTTTATATGTGTGGCCACAATATTCTGATGTCATCAATTTATGACAACTGACAAAATGATTTCTAGTACAGGGAGGTAGGCCTACCAATGTGGCTCAGTCTGCCACCCCTCCCATGACTACCACATCAACAACCAGCACATCGGGGACCCAACCTGGGAGTACTGTCTCTGCAGCCCCTGCATTACCTTGGCTGTCAGCATCAGGTAGCATTACTCTGGCAGTTGGTACAGTGGTACCATCTTGGAGTATTGGCAGAGGTGGTGATTTTGTCACCCAACAGGAGATGCTAAACATGGTGATGAGGTCTTGGAAAATACCACTGATGCACACCTCAGATGGAAGGAGAAGATGCTCCCTGGAATGCTGGGCTAAAGAAAATGTCAAGCACTCCAACAGCAAGCTCAGGCAGGGGATGATGATGACAGATTTGACAGTGAGTACTAGATTATTATGGCCCCCATGCTTGACAGGGATGGGTATCTGATGTCCCCTCCCTATCCCCAATCATGGTGTCCCCCAACCTTTTCTGTCCCTCACCATCCCTGTCTCTTGTCTTGTTTGTCCTCTTTGTCTGCAGCTGCTTCCTCACCTATCTTACTTACCAGACCATGATATACCCATGTCCCTTAACCAACATTCTTTTCTTACTGAAATAAAATCACAAAAATGGACACCTGTCCCCACAAAAAATATTGTCCCATACATAGCTCTTCACTTCACACTTGTGTCTTCTCTAAACAATTGATTTGGTCCAATTGGCTGTACAACATTACTACATTGTTGTCACCCATCTTTGTTGAAGTCACAATCCAGTTTCATCTAATAGTCTATCAATGTTCATTTTACACTGCTGAAGAAGAGGATAGTTCTTTATTAATTCCCTCCTGCACATTCCTATATTGCTTACCCTTTGTTCTTCCTCCTGCTTGCCCTCCATTTCACCACTTTCCTATATACCCCATTTTCACACCTTTAATCTGGTCAAAAAATAGAATCACACACAACACACATGGCAGAAATGACCCCTAATAGATTGCTTCTCTTTTTGTCTTCTGCATTTCCATGGAGCCTGGCATCATCATCACTGCTGAGTGACATTGAATGGCTCTTCACTTCCTGTGCAATAATGATTTTACCTTTGTGCAATGCTGTTTAAACTCACTGCATTAAAGTTACATACAATTAAAGCAGAATAAAGGCACTCATATTAAATATTTCCTGTAACATTTATTTGGAATGATGAATGTATAATTATGCCAATCCATATGACTGTTGACATAAATCAATTGAGTATTGTTAGTTTTTATACTGAGTATTGTTAGTTTTTAGTCATTCCCTCTTACATTTGCAGAAATGATCACGGGTAATTATTTAATGGCATCCTGAATAAATATATAAAAAAATTAGATTGAACTGGATACAAATCCTGCTTCACATATATTCAAAAATAAGAGCTCACTGCTATTATACCTGCTACCACTAAGATGGGGGTTGGAAGGGTGGCCTAATGGTTAAGGTGTTTGCCTTACAAACACAAGGTGCAGCGTTTGAGTCTCACAAAAAATAATGGGCTAGGCTTAAAAAATGTCTCGCAAGGGCAGTTAGCCTAGTACTAATCTATAGCTAGGCAGCAGATGTCTTTCCTTCAAATCAGTGCTGACCTCCACACCTCTCTGTTTAGTGTGTTTGCAAAAGGAAGGTAAACAAATAGAACTATTTCTAATTTTTCAATGAATCAGTGACCTGCGTTTGCTTATCACTTAACTCTGTGCAAACAGGGGAAGCATTACAAGTGTTTTTAATGTCATAAAATGTATAACTCAACATTTGCAATATAAACTAGAGTATGAACACCATAGTATCTGTTAGCTTCTTCTACCATAGCCAATATGGATAAGTACTTCTCAAGTTCAATTATTAGTCATTAAATGGGTATCTCACATGTGCAAACATTTTGCCATTGATCGCACAAGCCAGCTACTTGGTGGTGTGCTATGGAAAGAGTGAATTAGCATGTATTACATGTGTTTATTGGACAGTTAGTCTTCATCTTATTAAAATCCATGTAAAAAGCACTTTTTACTGACTGGATACATTTACACTGAGTCATGTGTACCCTGCACCATGCACTTGAAAACTGGCATGTACCAGTAAAACTGGTACCTACAGTAAAAACTAAAAATAACCCCAAAAACTTAAAATAACCCCAAATACAAATACGGTTTATTTAATTGGAATGGGTAATAGAGGTGGAGGATGAGGAGGGAGTTATGGTGATTATTAAGGTCCGGGGATATGGGGGTTGGGTGGAGCATGGGACTGGCTGGTTTATGGCTGGCTCATAAGGGAACCCCTGAACCTTCCCAAATGATGAACCATGAAATAACTGAATATGAACTGGACTATTTACTATTACATCCAACTAAACCATCCTGAACAATAATCAAATAACTAATAACAAAAAACAATAAAAACTTGTCCAACTGAACCAATAATTAAAAAAACGATAAAACCAGATAAGGTTCCCTAAATACCCCATACCCCTTTCAGGGTCTTGCTATTGCTCATTACCCTCCCACCTCATCTACCACCTCTCCTCCCCCTATCTATGCAAAATATGTTAAGTAATGCCTCCTAGGTCTGCGTCTTTGCAACAAACTTACATACCACCAAATTCCCCACAATATAGAACTCATCACTCTATAGTCCTCATATAGAACTCATCACTGTATCAATCTGAATCAGTTAGGATGGTTAGAAATGCCAAATTTAATACTTTTCAATCAATTAATAGTCTCATCCTCAAATTACATCAACCCTTACCATACTTACATCCCTCCTCACCCCCACCCACCGGCCATCAACCAATCACCTACTTAACCAACTTCCAAAAAGACAAATGGCAAAACTTAGCTGGTGATACAGTAGGTGTCCAATACAGTAGGTAACCTAATCCATGGAACATCCTCCCAAGACAGCTAACCTCATTATCCCCTTAGTTAAAACACCTCACCCTCCACACCAAATCTAACTCACTACTGTACAACTAACTAAAATACTTAACTATAACAGACTAAACATCAACTATTATCATGATCTTGTATTTGTTCACCTAATTTTTAATCCTTACTTATTCTAGTCTTTTTAACCTCTAAATATTTTTTTTTACTGAGCATCATGTATATATAATATGTCAATATCATAATTCAATTAAGTATCACAAGCCATCAAAGTTTAACACTAAGTGTTCTATCTTCTTCTATCTCTACTCTCTATTCTTTTTTTTTTCTTTTGTTTTTTTTCTTGAGGTTTTTGTGATCCTTATCAATTTTATGGTGTATCTAATTTTGTAATATTATATATAGTTGTACTTTACCATTTCTAATACAAATGTATTCTTCTAAATCTATTCTTTCTTAAATTTTTTTTTTTTTTCTTTTTAAAAATATAATATATAAAATATAAAATATATATGTAATTAATTTATTAAAACTTATGTACCAACTGTTATTGTCTTTTGTCTTTACCTTTCCTTTTTGTTGTAATTTGTGGAGCTTTTCTCCCCGGGCCTCCACTGAAAATGGACATATATCCAGCTGGACTAGCCCGGTCAACAAATGTAAAATAAAAATAAAATAAAATGTTAGTTCTAGTTCCCAAATGCCAACTACACTACAGGAATAAACAGCACAACTGCATTGTTACATCATCAAATCCTTTATACTGACAATAGACATTCAGATTGTCTTATACATGTATTAATGAGGACAGCAGTTCTTCACAAATATGAACACTGTACATACACAGTTGCATCCATGTTGATCACAAAATGTGTGTATGTCTGTAAGTGACAGTAAGTTTGTAATGTACACAACATAGTGAGAACTGAGAAACAGCTGCATATGTCTCAGTTCTGCTGCATGCAGTCCTGACAGTATTAAGTTTGAAAAGCTGTCTCTTAAAGTATGCCTGCACATTGGAAACACAACAGGAAATACAAAATCCACACTTTGTACACAACTCTCATAACAGGATCTATTATATCATAAAATGATGACAGCATCATATATAAAAAAACACTATTGCAAGGCAAAAACATACTTCAGGTGTGTTGAAATCTTTAACTACTGTCTTTTAAGATGAGAACAATATACCTACATGTGTTAAATTACCTCAGCAGCCACATTTTGTGTGTGTGTGTGTGTGTGTGTGTGTGTGTGTGTGTGTGTTTGTGTGTGTGTGTGTGTGCTCGTAATTGCAAGTAATTCCTAACACTCTCCATGCTTTCTTCATTAGGTATTGACATAAAGATAGAATCTACATCGAGTATTACAAAGCAACAATCAGTTCATTATTTAAAGACCGTTCATACAACTCTTTTTAAAAATTTGTAGTATCATCTACTATAGTTCTTGAATCAAATAAATCCTCCTTTAAATGACAGTCCAGATTTTTAAAAATAGTTTCTGTCATCCATCCATGAGCTGGTACAATTGGCCTCATTTGTGAGTGTGTCACAGATTTATGCAATTTTGGTATTCCATTTATAAATGGAAAAGATGGTGATGGAGTTTGCAGATATTGTAACAATTCCATGTCAATCTGTCCCTCATAATCCATGTCTTGTAGATACATATCTACTTTCTTAATAATGTTTATTGCCTGCATCTTGGTTATTTCACAATACTCGTCTGTACTAAACAAATTTAACATTTGGCGAATGCAGTGCTCTGTGTCCATGACAACAATGCCAACACTCTTATCGGCACGCTGGATGACAATGTCTAGGATTTTAACTAAGCCATCTAAGGCTTGCATCTGTTCAGATGTTAAATTAAAATAACCTTTAACAGACTTAGACTGATATAAAAAAAATATATCATTTTCAACTGTTTTTTCAAAAGGAGAAATCATGGGATTACATGGTGCTGTAAAGGTACTTCTCCTTTTACATGCATTATAATAGTTATCATTTTGTCCTCTGTAAATCAGCCTTAAATTCAGAGATCTTACAAAATATTTAATCTGTTAAAGTTTGTGCCATATCTAAATTATCACTGGGAGAACACTGCTTTTACTGGGGATTGAATCCAGTACTTTCTGCCTGTAAAGCAGATGTGATAACCACTACACTACAGAACCTGCAAATAGGCAACCCTGCCAAGTCTCAAACCCAGGATGCGGTGTTCTACAATAACAGCAACATACCACTATGGATCTAGGACTGTTGAACGAAAGTTCAACAGTCCGAATCCACTATCACCAAACACACTTTAGCGAAAGCGCTTTCACAGAAAAAGCGCTTTCACTAAAGTGTGTTCAACAAAAAAAAAAAAACCATTAAATTAATGTTTTTGCAGGGGGGCAAGCCCCCCCCCTGCACCCCCCACATCCCCCTACTTTAATATTCTCAGTCTGAGATTGCACTACAGTGGGGAAAAGGGAATTTTCCCTTATCCGCACCGTAGTACAACCTCCGCCACAGGCATACTTACGCGAAAGTGCTTCTTCAGTGAAAAGCACTTTCACATAAGTATGCCCGGCCATTAGTAATTCAGTGATGTTGTCATTCGGGGATCAGTACAGATGCCACCACTACACCATCTGAGCATTCACTGGATCAAATGATAGTCATTTATTTAAAACACTCATTCACTCTCAGTCAATACATACTGCAATATATTAAAAATGAGGGACTGTGAAATGTTCAGTGTCTGTTCTGACTCTCTGGTTTGCTCTTATTCCATTCATATTGTTGCAATGACCCTTTACTTTTTCTTCTTTTGCTGGGGAAGTAGAAGCAGTTCTTCTTGTAGATTTGAAAAATTCAAAGGGTCCAGTGCTGATATTGTATCCGGGTAAACCAATGTCTGAAATTGCTCCAATGGATGTTGGACCTCATACTGTACCATTATTGGGTGACTCATCCCTTTAACCTGTTCACAGGAACATTGCTGCACCTTGATTAGTTTATCTCTCACCTCCTGTGGGTATGCGTTTTATTTCCCTTCTCATTGGTCCAAACAAGGGCATTGCCTGTTCTAAAATAATTTCATTTTTTCCTTTCAATTAAATGCTGTTCAAAGGCTACAATTATGTCTGAGACTTCATATAGTAGTGTTAAATGTGTACCAAACTCAATATTAGCAATTAAATCTATGTGAAGTTGCTCAATTTTCAACTTCAGAGAGCTTTCAATGGGCTCATAAAATGTATTTGTGAGTTCCACATACCATAGTGAACAACTTAAATGAATCAACCACCAAAGTTTACGTAATTCTGGATACTTATTATGGTATATAGGTATCTTAAGAACACATAGACCTCTTGGACAATTTTATGCTGCAAATACACATTAAAACTGAGGTGCTGCCATTGTAGACATTTCTGAAGTTGCATTTTATCCTCAAAGATTTCTAGTTGACTCTTATATCGTAACAGCAGTTCATGGCTCCATACCTCATTGGAAAGTCCCACTGAGTCATTAGAATCCAGTCCTTGAAACAGCAAACATTGTGAAGAGTTCAATAATTCCTGAATGGAAATCAGCAGTCTCGAGTTTAAATTACTTGTAGAAGGAATCACTTTATAGCCGCTCATGTTTGTCATGGTATATTATCCACACATGAGTACAAAATAAAAAAAATACATGTCTGTTCTTAAGAGTTATGTCAAAAAATCAATGCATGTTTCATGAACTGTTTTTATGAAAGTTACAAAAATCTGTAGTTCCATGAATATAGTTTATGAACTCACCAAACATTTCTAAATCACCCCTCCAAATCAGAAACAAATCATCTACAAATCTTAAATAAAAAAGAATTATGGTATAGTATGGATTCACACTTTCTGACAAAATATATTGCCTTTCCCAAAGAAGCATTACTATATTAGAGTACATATTAGTAATGGGTGTACCTATTGCAACACCTTTGTTTTGCTTATATAAACAATCTTGAAATAGGAAAATGTGATTAGTTAATACTGTAGATCAATGTGTATATGATATGTACCTTTAAGAAGCTATCTGAGGGCTTGCACAAGTCTGTAAATACAGAGCACATGCGAACCTGACCACCATTTTGTAGTTAGCTGTTGAGATGTAAGCATATATGTATGTAAAGTCTGTCTGTTAACCAGTCCATTCATATTTTATGCTGTTGCTATCCATCATGATGTGTTTGTATGTATTAAAGCATCTAAACAAAATACGCCACATGCTTGTCATCAATGTTAGAGAGGGACGAGTAACATGGTGACAGAAGCAGTATGTCTAAAGAGCATGAATTTAAAGGTGGCATGGTTAAAATGACTTAAGGTACTCACCTGGAAGTGGTGGAATATACAGGAGTGAATCATCCCTACAATGTGCACACTTGACAAAACAGGTCAGGAACAAATTTCAGCTATTACAACTTGCTCAGCACTATTTCTTATTCACAAAATATGAAACGAGGTATACAGAACATTCTAAATGATATTTGCATAAACCAATATGTATGATATTGATAAAAATATTCAAATTACTATGGAAAATGTTCAAAATAAAGTCGGAATTGCATAAAACGGATTTAATAAGGGAAAATTACCGCATTTTTCAATACATGCTTAATGAATCCATATCTTCATATTAATTAAAGATATCCAAGTTATCAGAAGTATATAAAGTGTTTGCATGTTTTGCAGTGTTACAGTAAAGTTATTTCACAGAATACAGCCATTGCAGAGCATATTTCACAAAGTACAGTGTTTCGAAGAGTTTATTGTGCATCTGAATGTTGTTACAAGCTCACAGAACAGTCTGTACATAATTACAAGGGCCGTATTTTCAGTGTGTTTGTGTATACTTTGTTGGCATGGTAGATGGATATCGAAAACCCAGTGCACTTGTCTTTGACAGTACTATTGCTGAGAACTGGAGGGTGTTTGAGAAAGAGTATGACATTTTCATACAGGCTGCATTTTCTGATGAAGATGACCTTGCAAAGGTATTTATTCTACTTAATTTGGCTGGGTCAGAACCATAGAAAGGGAACGTTCATTTGTGTATGCACCCACTATCTATACAGAAGAGGGGGGGACCATCGTATTGTTGTACCAGCTGAGTCAAGGGAGGACTCAGTGTTTAAAAGGTAAATTTAGAGAAATGTGCAACCCTCAGACAAATGTAAAATGGAAAGGCACTTATTTTATACAAGGGATCAAAAGCCTGGTGAAACTTTTGCAGCATATATAACTGACCTGAGAAATAAGGTTAAAACGCTCAGATTTGATGACTTAAAGGATGAGTTGATAAAAGACAGACTTCTGTGTGGTATAAAAGATGATGATGTGAGAAAGATTTTGCTTTGTGACAGTGATTTAACTTTGAATAAGGCCATTGAGATTTTTTCAGACACACAAGCACACAGAAAGCCACAAAAATATGCTTACAAATGAGAATAGCTCTAGAAGGTACAGTGCCAAAGCTCATGTTGATAGTATGCAGCATGTGGTTAAAAGAAACAGGCCCAAGCACAGGGCAGCAACTGTAGCCCCTGCAGCATTCACTTGTAAACTCCAGAACTTTCTAGCAAATTCCAAAGTTCATACAGTCTTAGTGAAGCATAAGAGTGAGTCAGCAAACTCAAAGCATGTGCCCCAACCTAGTTTCATTGCCAGCCATCGTAACTGTGGTGGAAGTTACAAATCTAAAAGGGAAAATGTTTAGCTTTTGTTCAACAATGCCACAAATGCCATAAGTGGAATAATTTCATAAGGTTTTGTAAATCAAAAGGCCAACATTCTTTTATTAAGAGGGAACATTTTAAGAAATGAGTCGATTAGTTAGAGTGCTGCAATCCTACTCTTTATGTTGATGGTGTGTCAGTGCTTCATGAAACAGTTAATGCAGTAAATTTAAGGGCAAAGAATGAAGTATGTTGTACTGTTCGGAGAAATGACAAACCCATAGTTCTCAGAGATGACACAGGTTCTATGTCCAAAGCCATGTCAGCAGAAACATTTTCTAGAGTGTGTAATGGTGAAATGCTTGATTTGACAAGGTGTGCAAAGTTTGTTGCCTATGAAGGTGAAGAAATTCAGACTGAAGGCTCAGTAGTGCTTTCATGTTACTCTGCTGGAAGATGCTTATTTTATGTGGTCAAGAGGCACATTCAGTCATTATTAGGGCTCAGACAGTTTGAAAATGGGACTCCTTTAATTTAATAAGGAAGCCTACCAAGTCAGCTTAAAAGACCACTACTTTAATTTTGTCTAGCGTATTTTTCTACCTAAGCTGATCTTTTCAAAGACAAACTAGGCAAACTTCCAGTTGTGTACTCCATGAAGTTAAGTCCAGAGGTCAGTCCAGTTATCAGGCCAGCTAGAAAAGTTTCAGTAGCCATGCAGGACAGAGTCGAAGCTAAGCTAGATAAAATGACATGACAAGAAGTGATTTGTTCAGTTGCATCTCCAACTGAATGGGTATCTTCCATGGTGGTAGCTCATAAGAAAAGCTCAGATGACATCAGAATATGTATAGATACACGAGATTTGAACAAATCCCTAAAAAGACCTCATCATCCAATGTGCATAGTTTAATAAGTCACAGCCTTGATGCCAAATGCCACTGTTTTTTTCTGTCTTAGATGCAAAGAGTTCATTTTGGCAAATTCAGCTCGACAAAAAAATCCTCATTACTAACTACTTTCAGTACTCCATTTGGCAGGTACAGATTTTTGAGAATACCATTTGGAAGTCTTACCCTAACTGAGATGCAGTATGTCCAGACTGAGAAAGAACTTTTGGTGATTGTCTTTGTATGTTCGAAGTTCCATGATTATGTTTATGGTTGACCTATCCTGATCAAAACAGACCATCAACCTCTAGTCACTATCTTGAGAAAGTCAATGCATCAGTCCCAGACAGACTGTAATGCATGATGCTGAGATTGCAAATGTATAATTTCAATCTTGACTACAAGAAAGGCAAACTTCTCTATCTTGCAGATATTTTATCCAGATCACCTAGAAACACCAGAGAACAGCATCAGAATGAAAATCTTGATTTTGAAGTCATAGAAGTTAGAAATTTTTCTTCCACACATCTTGATGAGCTGAGGGATCACACAACAACAGATCCAGTTTTACAAAGGCTCAACCACTTTATCAATCAAGGATGGCTGTCAAAGCACTCTAGTTTACATCAACAAGTGCAACCTTATTTTCCATACAGAGATGAGGTTTTCTCTGACAATGGGATCATTATGAAAGGTCCTAAAGTAATTGTTCCTAAGTCCTTGCAAAAAGACTGCATTATTATCTTGCACTGTGGTCACCTAGGAACTGACTCTACCAAAATAAGGGCAAGAGAGCTAGTATTTTGGCCTTCTATGTCACAAGACAATGAGAAAGCACTTCCATCTTCTTCCTTGTATAATAGTACAAAGCCACATCAACAGAAGGAACTGCTTCAGCTTAACCATATTCCAGAACTGCCTTGGTTGACAGTAGCCACCATCTTTGAGTGGAATGGTCAACATTATTTGGTGTTAGCAGACTCTTACTCCAACTGGTTCAAGATTGACTTACTTCCTAACCTAGCATCCAGTACTGTCATTACTAAGATGAAGCATCATTTTGCAATATATGGTAGTCCACACAAAGTTATTTCTGACAATGGCATGCAGTTTACAAGCCAAAAAAAAGATTTGCTGAAGAATGGCACTTTACTCACGTCTTAAGTAGCCCTGAGTACACTCAGTCGAATGGCTTGCCAGAACATGCAGTTCAAAGTGCAAAACAGCTACTTGAGAAGTCAAAATGAACATCTTGGTTCACCTGCTCAGAGACTTCTGTCAAGACAAACCAGAATCACATTATGAATCAGTAGTCAGTTGTTGGTTCCATGTGTCAAGAACCATAGGTCAGTGAAAACCTATCTGTTGAAGAAGCACTTAACCCAGAAGTCCTACTATGATAAAACCAGTAAACCGCTCAATCCCTTACAAGAAGGAGAAGTGGTAAGGATTCAAACATCCAAAGATTATGATTGGATTTGTGTCGTGAAGAGTATTTGCCCAGAGCCAAGATCATACATTGTGGAATCACAAGGTGAAGACTTTTTGTAATCATAAACATTTAATACCAGTGTCTGAGCCTATACAGTAGCATGTAGCCTGTGAGAAAGACTCTTTATCTCAGAGTGAGTTGTCCACTGTTCCAATTTCAGAGGAAGTTCGAGAGGACATTCTCATTCCTGTGACTAATCCAGAAGGTCCTGATTTGATTTGTTCACCGAAGACTGTCCTTGTTATTAAATTTGATCAAGATTGTTATGTTACAAGATATGGTCGCATCTCTCAACCCTTTAGCAGATACAAAGCAACTTGGACATGAACATTGTATTTTTTTCTAACATCTATAGTGATGCATGTTTAATTCTAGTATTGTTTTTACAAAGGACAATCTTTTTAAGAGTGAGGATGTAGATCAATGCATGTGTATGTACCTTTAAAAAGCTATCTGAGGGCTTGTACAAGTGTATAAATACTGAGCATGTGCAAGCTTGACTGCCATTTTGTAGTTGAGATGTAAGCATGTATGTATGTAAGGTCTGTCTTTTAACCAGTTCATTTCTATTTTATGATGCTGCTATCCATCCTCATGTGTTTCTATGTATTAAAGCATACAAACAAAATACACTGCCTGCTTGTCATCTATGTTAGAGAGGGACAAGCGACAATAATATATCCAGAAGAACACACATTAAATTAATTTGTTCATTATGGTGTACTCTTACTTGCAAGTAATTCCTAATACTCTCTATGCCTTCTTTACTAGATATTGACATTAAAGAGAGAATCTACATCGAGTGTTGCAACAAATTAATTTAATGTGTTCTCCATGGGATATAGTATTAACTGATAACATTTTCCTATTTCAAGATTGTTTATATAAGCAAAACAAAGACATTGCAATGCTTATGGCTGTTGCGAATACATACACTAATATAGTAATGCTTCTTTGGGAAAAACAATCCCCGGGATTCAGCAAGATCTGCACAGCATGCAGGAATAGTGCAAGAGCTGCTGGAGGCAATATGGCCACTGAGAGATCTAGGAACAAGCTGCCAGGACGCGCACGAGCACTCCTGCACTACTCCTGCATGGATACAGCTCCTGTATGCTAATTACCCCATTTGCAGATGAAACCATGCAAATGAGATGAATTAGCGATCCAGGAAGTAGGCAGTCATCTGTGCAGGATTAGTGTAACCTACAGAAATGTATTTGGCCAGTAACCAAGTACATTAATGCAAACTAGAAAACAGAGCCATGTCAGCTCCAAAGAAAGGGTGTGGAATAATGTGGAAGGCATGTCACTGGTCAAATATATGGCCATTGGTATGGAAAATAGTTTCAAAATAACAAAAAATAACTTTTATTTTTTTTGGGCTGATTTTGGCCATTTAAGCATAGGGCAGCGGCATGCAAACGGGATCGACCCGAAAATAAAAATAAAACCTTGAAAAAAGCTTTTTAGGCAAAATCACAATTTTGCCATTATAGCCAATGGCAGGCAGAAGACAACAAGGCCACTGAATAGTGGTTGCTAAGGGGGAAGGCTCACTGTTAGACTTGTAACTAGGCATTAGCAGTCAGTTCTATGCAAATGAAGGGAATGATACTGAATCACAGATTTCTCCCCATTGCTAGCCAGCACCCAACCTTGTAGTTGCAGGAAAACCATGGGGCAAGCCTAAGAGTTAGCTGACATCATAGAGGGGTATGTCAGGCATACTGTAAGCTTATTGGAGCTCTGTGGGTTGGGTTTGCCCTTAGCTTAGCAGCGCTAAGGAAGGGGGTGTGTCTGAAACTGCCTATCAGTATTTACATTGCCTAAACAGGTGTGCTCACCATGCACTGGGTATTAAACAAAAAAAAATTAAACCAGGAAATAGCAGCTCCGCTCACATCTGAGAAATGTGTTTATGTGGCACACCTCAGGGCTTAAACAGGAAGGCAATGGGAAAGGAAAACAGCAGTAGGAAGGTAATCAAGGAGAACTAGCATACCTGGCAGGTGAAATGTATCAGAATCAGCCAATTAAACAAGCAGCAGCCCAGCCCAGACCAGCACACTACTGTAAACTATGCAAACACCTTTCTCTCTGCTTTTTCCCACAAACTCTATACCACCAGTGTACACAAATGGGGAAATTTTATGTAACAAAAGCAACAAAATAATAGGGGCTGCATTTGCTCTCATAAATCAACATGTGGAAGAGGCTGAGGGTGGTGAGGATGACAATGCTGATGACCAACCCACAGTGAGGAGAATGGAAAGAGTGTACAGACCCAGGGTAACCAACCAGGGGCTACACGAGCTGGAGATAGTGGAGCACTAAAGGGTGGACAGGGACCTCCTGCAGCAAATTGTTGAGCTTTGCCGGGATGCCTCACACACAGAACCAACAGAGGGGAACCCATCCCAGTGGATACCAAGGTATGTGTAGGCTTAAGAATACTGGCCACAGGTACCTTCCAAAGGCCAACTGGGGATATGATGGGGATTTCAAAGGCATCAGCATCCAGGGTACTCCACCAGTTCCTGAATGCCATGTCAGCACATGTCAGTGAGCACATATATTTCCCCAACACCCATGAGGCGTTTACCAGCAATATGCAACTGTTCCACCAAATAGCAGAATACCTTGAGGTAGTGGGTACTATAGACTGCATGCACATACCCATCAAAACGCCACCCAGTGAGCAGGGTAGGGTCTACATCAACTGCAAGGGCTTCCCCTCCATCAAATGCCAGGCTGTGTGTGATGCCCATGGCATAATAATGAATGTGTGTGCTGACTGCCCTGGAAACTATCACAATTCCCACATCTGTCATCTGACGCAGCTGTACCAGAGATTTGCCAATGGGGACATCGCTGACGGTCACTTAGTGGGGGGTGCTGGATATGTGCTGGAACCGTGGCTGATGACATCAATCGGAAATGCACACACTCCCAAACAAGAACTCTATAATGAGGCACACACACAGACTAGAATTATAGTAGAGCATGTGTTTGGGATGCTCAAGTCATGGTTCCAGTGCGTGGACACATCCGGTGGAGCCTTGCATTACTCACCAGCTACATGCATTCAAATTGTCCTTGTATGTGCCATGCTACACAATATGATCCTGCAGAAACAGCTGTAACAGGAACAGCACAGGGCAGGGCCGCAAAGCCCCCCACCATTGCCAAGGCCTGCATAGGTACAGAGTGATGTGAAGGAGGAACAACCTGAGCTTGCCCCAGTAGGCAGAAGGAGGCATGCCTAGTATGCCCTAGCCTTGGCAAAGACGTAAAGCATAGCACATACACTTACACAGAAAGGACCCAGGGAATAACACCTCTCTCTGACTCTCACATACAGTAAAAGGGATGCCAAACATTACACTACCTGTGCTTAACCATGTGTAGGGAGTGTACTATGTGCATCTGACATAGGCAGCCTTGCAGCACCACACTCAATACTGGGACACCCACAAAGTAAGTGACTCACACATGCCAGTCAGGGGGTTTTACATACCCAACAACAGTCACAGCCAGCAGGACAGGTGTAGACAAACACAAACAAAGGCTGTGCTATGGCCTCTGAATGAGGCCTATGGGTAACCCCCCCCAGGCCTACACACACAGACTGCAGCAGGTCAGGCAGTGGGATGTCAGTTCTGAAGGATAGAAAGTCAGAAACTAATATATAGGTAATTAAAAGCTAAGATCTGTAGTACAATGGTATTCCTCTAGTCAGCACGATAGGTAAGACTACAGACTGAAATGGAGTATCCGACATACCAGCACAGTCCTAGCAAATGTGTACAAGTATCAGGTGTACCCCCCATCCTATGTAGAAATGTAGTCACAGTCAGGTGGGCCCCACCAATCCTGTGTAGAAATGTAGAAATAGTTAGGTGTGCCCCCCCATCCTACGTAGAATTGTGGTAACAGTCAGGTGTGCCCCCCCAATCCTGTGTAGAAATGTAGAAATAGTCAGGTGTGCCCCCCCCATCCTATGCAGAAATATGCCAAATGATCGAAGGATACCCTGTAGATACAGCATGCTACCTGTAGGTGTACAACACAAAGGTCAGCACCGCAGTACAAACAACCTGGGCTCTATCCACACATTCAATATAGATGGCCATACTGGGCATGCCCACACACTTAGAGAAATGAAGGCAATGTCAGTCAACAACATACTGAAAGGTCATACTGGGCATGCTTACACATTTGAACAAATGAAGGTCATGTCTGCAAACACGAGTGGACCAGACATGTCTGGCAGCCGCAGATGTTAGCACAGACACTCCTCAGTATGCAGCACTCATGCTTTGCACACACAGTGGATAGGAATACAGGTATATATGTAAGGACAACACACTATAATAAGCCAAAGGTAGACATACATAGATGTGTAGAAGAGGGTGACTGTGGCAAGGAGCCATACAGGCCTGTCCCACCAAGTACACAGCTAAAGGGCCCAACCACATGAGGGTCAGATATCACTCACTGCAGATACTAGCCACTGGTATCTGACAGCAATACAGAGTATGTGGTGCATGTGCCAGCTGTGCAACATGACTGTTCAAGGATGTAGTCATCTAGCAGCAGTATACACGCACCTGTGAAATATGACCGAGGTTGTGCCCGCATGTGGTGTGTCAACCCCTAGATGAAAGGGTTATGACCCATGCACACGCACTGCCCTCCCCATAGCCCCACTACAACAAGCATGCTGAGGTCATCCACTGTGAAATACACCTTTGGGAGAGTTTTAGCCCAATAATCTCTGTGGTGCATCCCATAACTGCGTACTGCTATGATATGATAAACTAGTTAGGTAGGAGTTCTAACCCCAGCCAAGGCACCTGTGTGTATGGGTCTGTCCGTCTGTCTCTGTAGAGAGCATTCCTTTTTAGGGTGGTCACACTCCCTACAATTGAAATGCTCTACATTGGTAAGGCTGCTGATGTCATCCACCTAGAAATACATCTCTGGGAAGGTTGCATCCTAGTAATCTCCATAGCACGAGCCATAGCTGTGCACTACTGTAGTGTGATAAAGTCGTGAAGTAGGAGTTCTAACCCCAGCCTTTGCAACTGTTTGCATGTGTGCCTGTCTGTGTAAAGCGCAATGTTTTTTAGGGTAGTCACACTCCCTACAACTGAAATGCTCTATTTTGGTAAGGCCACTAATGTCATCCACCTAGAAATACACCTCTGGGGAGAGTTTAGCCCACTACTCTCTGTAGTGTGTCCAATGATTTTTTACTGCTATAGTATAATAAATTGGTTAGGCAGGTGTTCTAATCCTAGACTTGGTAAGTGCATGTGTGTCTGTATGACACTGTCTCTGTACAGTGCAATTCTTTTTAGGGTAATCACACTCCATACAATCCGTATGCTCTACTTTGGGAAGGCTGCTGATGTCATCCCCCTAGAAATACACCTCTGGGAAGGATGCATCCCAGTTATCTCCATAGTGTGTGCCATAGCTCCATACTGCTGTAGTGTGATATAGACCTCTGTTAGGGGTTCTATGCCCACACATGTCAGTTGTGGATGCTTTGTGTGTGTGTCACTGTATAGGGAGCAATGCATTTTAGGCTAGTCACACTCAGTACATGTCAAATGCCCTACTTTGGCAACCCTGCTGGTGTCATTCAATGTGATATACACCTTTGGGGAAGAACTACTCCAGTAGTCTACATGGTGCGTACTGTAAATGCGTAGTGCTGAAGTGTAATAAACTCGTTAGATAGGGGTTCAACTCTCCGATATGACAGGTTTGTGTGTGTTTGTAATTCATATCCTGCATGAGTGTGTGACACCTGGGCCCAATGTGGAGTGGGTTTTGCAAAAATCTTATATGGTGGCCCTAGTATACACAATGTCCACTCTACAGGATAACAGATGTGAAATAGCCAAGAGGCTGGGGTGCAAATCCATACCCATTTATGTGACATCAAGACCAGGCAATCACAGTTAGCAACCCCAGTATTACCCAGATCACACTCTCAACCCATGTCTCATACACACACACACACACACACACACACAAACACACACACACACACACACACACACACACACACACACACACACACACACACACACACACACTCTCACACATAATGAGGCAACAGCCAATATCTGTGTAGTACACTGCATATTGGTGACCAATAGTAATTATGGAGTGATTGCAGTGGTCTAAAGAGGACATGGCACATTGTCCATCTGTCCAATAGGTGCAGACAGTGCACCTTCCTCATGTTCCTCACTGGACACCTGCAACATCTGTGGTGCCATCACATGTAACCCACAAAGGACATACCATGCCTGAAAACATGCTCTGTATGGACAAATGCCACTGACACCAGGGAATGCCGTTAGCATGCTATCAATGTAGGTGCAGGGTTAACCTGCTGTCCATTACCAGTTCCTGCCACAGGTGGCCATGACTCGCACATCTGATGATAATCTGTGTACATAACATGGTCCAAACACCCCAGGTACAGTTCCACATGTCACTGTAGATGCATGTGGGAGGTGTGCACATCCCAGACACTGTCCATGTTATGAACTAAGGAACACATACATGGCAAGCAATGCACAGCATTGGCCACATGCAATAGTCACCCAGGTGACTGAATGGTGGATACAGTACCCACCTGTGTGGGCAAATGCAGAAACCACAGCCCTAAGCCACAATGCAGACCATTGTCATGTGGTCTGATGCCAAGGTATACCCACCACCTAGCCTTGTATAGCCATCTGGCACAGTCGAACACCACATACCCATGCAGAAATGCATCCATGCATGTCAGTATTGGCACTCTGTGTGTTTGTGTGTGTGGTGTATGATGCATATGATTACATCCACACTCACTACCACCCCTAGTGCCATACTGAAGCATACTGTCTGATGACAGACACCTCCTCATATACTTTGCCCATATAACCTCCATATGACCCATGTGATACCTGCACATTAATGTGTTGTGGCAATATCACTAGTGATGAGCTGTATCCCTGGCCCTGACAAGTGTGTCAATGTGTGTGGGTCCCTGTGAGAGTGTGGCTGTGTTGACGCCGGCACCTGTTCATGTGGACAGGCTCATGTACTTCACCTACCGTATAGCTACCATATCCCTGTTGCAGATGTCACTCAACATCGCATATATGTTCTGAGGACTCCACAGCAGGGAACCTACGTGGCGTATCACATAACTGCATAGGACTGTGATAGAACTACATAGTCATCAGGGTTTGGATACTCTGTGCTGGTAGGTGTGTGACACAAACATGCTTAAGTTTTACTCTCCCACCCTTCCCTGACTTGTCATTGCCTCTGTCTGCCTTTCTAACTCCCTCACTGGTGGATGGGGAGACCTATACCTGCTTTTCCTAGGCAGCAGCATGTGTATTTTAAGTGATGCTCATGATCAGCTGATGGCCTCTGCATGAATTGCAGCCCTCCCCTAGCTGATTGCATGTGGAACAGCTGTGGTAACATTCCCATAGCCAATTGCATAGAAACACACTCCAATATCTAGAAACATCATGTTGCTATTGGGCCTTTCCCTTCACTGTGAGCAGTAACTCGATCTGTTGTTTGGCAAACAGCATCTCAAATGAATTGGGGATTTACCTTTGACAACATACACTATGTAAACAGGCCAACACACAGGAGGTGGATTTGCCTGACCTGACTACAGAGTGTAAGTGCTGCTATACTGCATTTGGAGTAATATTGGTTTAACAGGGTGTGTGCAGATATGGCTGTCCTACATGTATTAATACCTGTCATGTCAGTTCTATTTTATTTGGACTCCCCATATGTAGGGTCATCTGCAGACTGGGCAGTGTGTGGTGCCTTTGGTTTCATGTGTTACCCACAGAGCATGTATCTGTGAACTGCAAAAGGTAGTGTGAGAATTGCTGTCTGTAGATGTTGAAAGCCGGGACAGTTACTGACTTCATATCCCACATAGGACATATGTTGCAACAAACCCTGTTACAACAGTAAATGTAAGATTTTATCACAGCAACATGTCAATATTGGCCCTGTATATGTGCTTCCAGCCACAACTCTGTCAACATCTGTACATATGTCATGCATTAAGAGATGCATATGTGCTGTACACCATAATTAGTGTCATCATATCTGGTAACAAGCCAGTGATATATCAGACTACTACACATGTTATGTACAGTAGGGGTTATATTTGGTGACATAACCTGGATATTCTGTAGTTGTTAGTACATTACTGACATCTGTGTACTTATGGTGAATGTTGACAGTGTGTGTATTGTCAATATGTACCTTGGCCTGTGTACAGACTGTGGTAGATGTCATCATTCTAGGTTCCATCCTATCTGATGTTACATGCTGCTCCACTGTATGTTACCGTATTCGCTTACATGTTTGTAGGGCCATACACTCACATGTCCCATACCACAGACAGGTATCAGGCCACACTGTGTAGTGGCCCAGTATATGTAGGTCTAGTGTGTGAGTGGCAGATATGAGAATGGTGTTGAACAGATAGTCCATATACTGTAATATTATGATAGCTTACCATATGTGGCTGTGGCTGTGTTCACATTGGTTGTGGTTATGCACTTCCACACAAGTATATCTTACTCTGTGCTGTGACATGTCTGTAGAGCCTGCTATATATGCAGGTACATGTGCATTCCCCATAGGAGATGTAGGCCAGTGTTGAGCCAGTCTGCCTGTAGCCTGCACATTGCTTTGTTACATGCCTAGCAGCTTAATGTACTTACCCAGTGAGATGTCATGTGCAGATACTTGCTAGATGTACTGCTGTTGGGCCTCCCTTACCAGTCATGTATGTCAGACAGAGTGGTGGGATGCTGTACAGATGTATGCCAATATCTAGTGGGTAGTATGTGGCCATGGCACCTCTGTACCAGCAGTTATTATGTGGTAGGACAGACAGGGGTGTGTCAATGCATGACCTATTGGGGCGAATGTATAATAGTTGTTATGTGGTATACCCATCTACATGGCTGTTAACATCCATAATGTCAGGCTCGGTCCACATGTTCTGCACTAGGGGGTCCTGTGTATACCTCTGGACTGTACAGAGTGTGTCAGAATGCCCACATCTATTGGCCAATATCTCTGCTGTAGTCCACAGGAGCATTACATGCTTGCAGCGATACTGTACTATGATGTCCTTAGAGTGTCTGTCAGTAGCCAATGGCACAAATGTGAAAAGCAGATGTGACCTCCCACACACGCCATGTCTGTGAAGACAATCCCTATTACAGTAGCAATAGCCTACTAATATACCTGCTATACATACTGACATCCCCTTGCACTACAGAGTTGGGACTATAGGGGCTGAGGTAGGGCTACACTCCATGTTCAGGACATATGATGATGAATATATATATGCACATATGATTATCCAGATATCTAAATATATAATTACACATGTACATACTGGCATATATAGATGGGTGTGTGTATGTACATAGATATGCATATACACACCCAGATATATACATATACAGAGCATTATATGGTTAAACATATACAGATAGTGATACATATGCACATATATGTATACCACTGCCATTCCTGCCAGCAGTCCACCCATACGGTGGGGCTGGGGCCATATATGTGTGGGCTTCACCTACACAATGCATTTGTGCCCATATGCACTCCAGTGGCCAGTGTATGTAACAGTGGTATATGGCCCTGTAGTATTGAGTCTAGGGGGGATGCACCATACATAACCTAGGCTGTTACAAAATGTGGGGGTATCAGGGGTGGGCTGCCGTAAGGTATCTGGATGTACAGTACCATACATTTCACCTATCTTGATATTACTTACATAAAGCGGGTTACTGCAGGCCTACTGCCTCCTGACATACAGACTGTTCTGTTTGTCAGTGTGCCTGTGATGGTGTCAGTTATGTCATGTTATGTATCACTTACATCCCGTTTGGCCATCTGAAGTCTGTACCACCTAGTGATTGTGTACAGAGTGTAGATAGGGGCTGCTGCCTGCTGGACTATACAATGCATCATTTACTGCTGATTACGTGGTATCCTGTGGCCCAGTCTGTCATTACTATTGTATGATTTGAAGGGCTTGGCCTGGACAGCAACAGCTGTGGACCTTTCCAGAGTACTGTATTAGTAGAACTGTTTCACAGTTGCATTAATCTGTTTAAACGGATGTCAGTGTCTGAACAGCTATATGACATGGCATATACATCTGTAATAGTACACAAATAAAGATATTCCATTTCTGTGAACCTGTGTGTGGTGTTTTATCCTATGACCTCTCTGTGGGTATATGTTACAGGCAACATATGTCATTTGTATGGGTGGCTTATCCATTGTCCAGTTGTTAGGGTGTTAACTGTAGGCATAGTGGCTGTTGCATATTGTGTGCGCCTACTACATGAATTAGTTTCTTACTGTACATATCTCTGCATGTGTATGTGTAGTCACATGTATATCTATATGTGTGTGTGTGTGTGTGTGTGTGTGTGTGTGTATATATATATATATATATATATATATATATATATATATATATATATATATATATATATATATATATAGATATATAGGGCCTATACAAGCCTAGCCATAACAATTCCCTGGCTAATTCTTTCTTCCCACAATATTTACTTCCCTGGACCCCTGTCTAACAGCGTATAAACACATTGCTCTATATGAATTGCTTTAAAGCCCCATCTCTATACCCTGTCTCCTACAGGTTACTTGGCAGTGATCAATACCTGGCATACAAGGCATCCTCGGATCAAGCTTTGATGGACCTTTTATATATCTGCAAAATGAACAGCATTAGAAACAATAGATACAAGAATTTAAATTTTGCTTGTGACATAAATAAAACATGAGGCCAAGACAGATATGTGCCTTAGAAGATTCCCCTTGCATCCATGTGAAGCAGAGTCCATCCCCTTACCTATTTAAGCATAACCATGTCCAATGAATAGGAAATTGGAAATTCACCCCCCCCCCCCCCCGTCTGGTCCCCATGTCTCTGACAGAGGCAGACACTAATGTCATAACTAACACCCCTCCCCCAAGGTTTCACTTGAGAATCTGGAACTACTAAAATATCAAATTTCATTTGTTTGAGACCGCAGTGCTGAAACTTCACTTCCACAAAAGTACAGAGTCCCGAATGCAGAAATGTTGAATCCGTGGTTGTGGAGGCATGTATGTGATGTCAGATTCCCTGTGTTCATGATGTGCTGTGTGGCATGTGGATGTAGCTGGAGATTCAGGTAAGAGATGTTTTACTAGGGGTTTCAGGTAGGGATTTTAGTGTTTGTGAGTGTGTTTAAAGTTATGAGGTGTAGGTTAGAGTAGGTAGGTAAGACTGTGAGTGTGTAAGTGTTGAGTGTGGTAGCATTTGTACGTATGTGCTGCGTGTTTGTGCAAGGGGAGTGTAGAATATTTAGTGGTGATTTTTCCGTGTTTGCATTTTTAGTGTGACCTCGGAGTTAGTATATATAATTAGCATGAGTGTGGGGGGCTTGCCCCCCACATGGAGGGGTGCAGGGTGGCTTGCCACCCTGGTTATATGTAGGGTCCGCGCATGTGTCTGTTTTGTTGTGTTTGTATTTGTGTGTGTTTTGTTGGTTTTTAGTGTAGGGAAGAAAGTGTATGTGTGCTTATTTGTGTGTGGAGTGTGTATGTGGACAGTCGCGATTTTGAATTTTGTGCTTTTGGGGTTTCGGGTTTTCAGTGTTCGGTTTTACAGTCTCGAGATACTGAATTTCAATATTTCAGTATTTTGGGATGGTAAAGTGAACCCCCCCCCCCCACACACACACACAACCACACACATAACCACCTCTAGAAGCTTTCAAAACTAACATACCTCCTCCTAATAAATGCCCATGATGCATAGGGACACATATGGGTTGGATTGCATAGCTATGTTTATAAATGCCCTGACAGTTGTTAGCTTAGTATATAACTATGAAACTATGAACTCACTTACTTAAGATCTTGTTAATACTTTGTCATCATGCACTCATCATAATAATTAATAATTATGAACACCTTTGAACTCAGGTAAGGTTGGATGTTAAATCTGGTGCTAGCTAGTTGAACTGATCTCACTGTAAATAAGAAGAGTTTCATCGATGGACAAAACACTGGTCTGATCATTCCTTATGGGTGCCTTCTGTTATCATCTCATCCTTTCTATGCATATCCCTGCCTTTGCCTTTTCCAAATTCTGTTATATTATCAGGACGATATAAGCCATTATCTGTTGTATAGGTATTGTTGAACTTATACATGCATTCAGGTAGAGGCAATAATGTCCTTCTAGCCTGCCAATATACCAAAACATTTATTCTCATAATAGGTGCCCAAGTTATTCTTAAAAATACCTAAACTAGTGTTTGTATTAATACAATGTAGCACTGTATTCCAAGCATCAGCTTCTCTCTCAGAAAACCAATTAGTACATCTCTCTTTCATATATAAACTTCTGCACAGGTTTCCTGAGGATTCTCTCGTACTTACTGATAACCCATTCCTAATGAGTTACCTGAATAAGGTCCGCCCTTAAATACCTGTATGAGGCACTGTAAAAGTTCAGATATTATAATTTTTCATAATAACTTAAACTTTCACATCCATGGATGCCTTTGGTTTATTTCCACTGTACTCTTTCCAATTTACATATGCTAGTTTTCTTATGACGTTTCCATATTATTACATTATAACAATACACTAGTGCAGTGTTAGTGAAAGCTTGACAGATAGACTTATCCTTTGATAACATTCCATTATGGTTAGAATATGATATACTCCCCAATGAAGACAGAATTTAAGGAACTTCCAGTATGAAGGCACAGTCTCAGTCATCTGAATCAGGAAAGGCAGTGAGTTCCATGGGACAGGCACTAGTAGACAACAATGCCTACATGAGATCTCAGATTAAATTCTGGAAATGATCAGTATTCAATTGCCTGATGATCTGAGATGCCAGCAGTATATATATATATATATATATATATATATATATATATATATATATGTAAATATATACAAATATATATATATATATATATATATAAATGTATATATATATATATATATATATATATATATATATTTCTAAATATATCTATCTATATATATATTTCTAAATATATATCTATCTATATATATATATATATCTATCTATATATATATATATATATATATATATCTACATATAGATATGTTGTATCTGTTTAGCTATTAATATATTTACACACACACACACACACACACACACACACACACACACACACACACACACACACACACACACACACATCTAGATGTTGGTCTACATTCTCTGTACTGTTGCATGACTGGGCTGGATGATATGTTTCTGAAATCATGAGCTTTTATGTATATGTATCGTGGCTTAGTGGTAAATCACTTTGTCAATTGTGTTCAGGGTCCTGGGTTCAAGCATTGCTTGTTGCTGAGCAGAACACTGGCTGTTGGATACAGAGTAATTAAGGTACTTTAAAGTGTGTTTGGGCAGAGGTAAGCACTGCTAACTTCCAGTTACAGTTTATTATACTCAGTTAGCTTCTAAATTGCTTAATCTGTGTAGCCAGTGCTTACCCACATGCAAACAGGCTTAAACCTGCTTACTGCTGCTGAAAAGTGTTTACTGCCACTTACCCCTACGCTAATTTCTTTAAAAGAAAAAAAGGGTTGATAGGAAAGTGTTGAAAAAGGGGCACAAAAAGGGAAAGACAGTAGGGAAAATAGCTAGGGATGTGCAGGAAGGTCCATAGCTGCCCATTTCTTCTACAGCAACAGCTGTGCATATTCACTGAATTTGGAGGTAGAGTTGGAAACTCAAACCCCTGGGAGAGTGTTGAGAACAACAATAATAAGTTGTGCTGCCAGTCAGACTAGATTACATGTGTCCAGTGGACACGTGTGCGAAATGGGCAGCTATGTATAGGGCATGATTTTTTTGTGGAAACAGATTGCCCTTTTTTTTAAGGTAAGAGTGGGATGATGGGGAGGGGTAGTAGGTATATTTGGGTAGGTAAGTTGGGTTGGTTAACAGACAAGACACACAAGATGCATACAGTGGTAGTATATGACACATGGGGGTAAACACCTTGATGGGGAGGGGTATTGGGATATTGGAGCCCACAAGCCCCCTAGTGGTAACAGTGGGACTGAGGTCCCCACCCATGGGCAGTCTTCACTGCACCTTCACAGCCCCGACGGTGGCTGTGCTGGTGGCTGAGCTGCAGACCCAGAGTGACTCTCTAATCGCAACATGTGGCCCTTGAGCTGACATAGAAGATCACTGACCTGTTCGTTGATCGCTCTACGCACCACATCCCCAACCTGGTGATGGGTGACAGGTGCATGTCCGTGTCCACTCCCGGGGGGGCGAGCCCCATCCCTTGAACCAGTTCCACCTGAAGGTGGTGCTGGACCAATGGACAGGGAGGTGCGGGGTTGGGCCCCATACATGCTGGAGCCCAGTGCTGCAGCCAGCTGAGGTGGGACAGGTGGGTCTCCTGGGACCGGCCTTCCCAAGCATGCTATAGTGTTTAGATTTCAACATCATATATGGGTTAGTAATAGTCAGCACATTCCAGGGTTAGGTATAACAGCATGCATAGATATTCCCATTAACCCAGACACCAGATACAGAACAGTTACATAGCAAACAAAACACATGCATATATGAGACCACAGTGGTAATAAGAACAGCATGCAGGTACATTGATGGCACCATGCCAACAATGTTGGAATAATTCAATATGGCACATGCATGGGAACCATTAAAATATTAACAAACAATTGGACAGTATCAGAGTTAGTACATACCAGTTGGGGTGGGTATGTTGATTATTGTTGGAGATAAGGTCAGGGGGAGAGACAGATGTCAATTAACAAGTAGTATATTCCTGTACAACACATTACTTTCCTAGTCAGTGCTGTTATCTGTACTTTACAAGTCTTACTACACTACCCTATAGACCTATATTGGACATTGATATGACTGTCAACATCATTACACATGAAACGGTTTTACCTGCAGTATACACCTCTTACCTGGTATACCTGTGGAGGGAATGTTTGTTAACACTGACTGTTTGCACACATACTCCCAGATTCCGGGTTGATGTTTTGCACTATGCTATCCACCTCTTTCTGCACAGACTCTGGCCATGGGTTGACCACATGCTGGTGTGCCTGGACATATCTAGAATATTGCCCTCTTCCACCTTTAGTGACCTGACACACACATATACATGCTTTCCTACACAGTTATATTATGTAGCACAGTGTGGGCAACAGTGACCAGTGATACTTTATTATTCAGAGAAACTGCAACACTCACAATCCCCTACAATACCAGGGTGGACAGTACCAGTACAGGGTATATTGATCTGTATTTCTCAGCACAGTGTCATATCCAATGTACCTGTGGGAGCAAAGTTTGTTAGCACTACCTGACTGTTGCCACACAAGGTTACAGATTACACATTAGTATTATGCACATACATCTCACTCTGTTACTGTACACACTCTGGTCACAGCTTGACAACATGGGAGTGTAGATAGGCCATACTTGAAATATTACTCTCCTAACAGTTTTGGAGGTTGCTACAGTGACAGGTGTGTTCTCATGATGGTTGATAATGACTTGTATGCCCTGTTTGCTGGCTACACATCTGGGATCATCCCACAGACTTACCAGGGGGACAGGCAGCAAATATGGGCACATATACTGGACATTCTGGCCTCGTGTACAGTTGTGGGGTATGGATCTGTATGCAGTCTAATTCCACTCCCAGGATTAAGATCATGGCTGTGTCTGCTACAACTTAAACACTGCCCATCACAGTTGAGTCTGCTATATTGATATTGCTGTATATCTCCAATCTGCTTTCTTTCTTATTAATCCCTGTGCTTATGCCTTTTGACCTTGTATAACACCACTCTTATGCAGAATTCCTAGACAGATAAATGTTGTAGGACAGTGTGGGTGACAGTGATGTGTAATACCTCATTATTCAGAGCAACTGCATATCATTCTTGTATTTCAGGGCACAATGTTGGTATATGACACACCTGTGGGAGGAATGTTTATTAGCACTACCTGAATGTTCCCACACACAGTACCAGGTTCCACATTACTATTATGCACATACATCTCACTGTGTTACTGTGCACACTCTGACCAGAGCTTAACAAGTTGGGGTGTAAATGGGACATATGTGGCTTCCTAGTCACATAAGGTATTGGGGGTTGCTAGTGTTCCAGGCTTGTTGTCATAGATGTGTGTCAATCAGTTGTATTTCCTGTTTGCTGAATATATGTCTGGGACCATCCCATTGATTTCCCAGGGGGACAGGTTGATAGGCATTAGATATGGGCCACTTTAATAGACATTCTGGACATATCTGTACAGTTGTGGGGTATTTCTCTGTGTGCAGACTACTACCACTGGCAGGATTTGAACCGTGGCTGTGTGTGCTAAAAAACAGTTCACATCTTAGTTGCACGGGCTACTCAGTTTTTGTTGTCTGCATTTTCCCTGTTTGCTGTCTATGTGTTTATCAGTTGTACTAAATGGCCTCTGGGGATTACACCTCTCATATACAGGCATTCCTACACATTCAATTTATGGTGCATGGTGTGGGTAACAGTGCTTAATACTACAGTACTATTACATGATTGCAAATCTACATTATCATATGATACCAGAATATACACATGCAGTCCAGCAGTTAGACCTGTTTTGTCAGGATATTACACTTTTCTTGCAGTCAAGTGGCCTCTGAAAGACATGCGTGAATAGGCATGCCTTCGCTGAAGGTTGGGCGTCGGGCTGGCAACTTGGCACCATAAAAATCGACTGCCAATCATTAGGGGACTGGAGTTCCACTGTGGTGACCCCTAACTGGGAAAAGCCGAAAAGACAAACAACAACAAACAAAAACATTGCCATAAAAACAATATGAGGCTCTTCCTGCCATATTCTGTAGTGCATGCAGTACTTGCCTTGAACAATACAGGTTTTATATTAGCAATTAATTTACTACTACTTTTATTTTTATTTCCTATGCAGTAAAAGCATAAGTATTACTGACCTGCCTCTCGTCGCAACCATGTCAGGTGGCAGATGTGGGCCTCCTGGTTCACGGCCCAGGCCGTTGCAGTTATGGGGGACATAAGAGGAATATTTAGCCATACCAATCTATGATATACCTGAGCTGGCATTTATTACACACATACTGGGGTGATACTTACACACAGCTGGAACATTCTCTGATGCTCTAGCCTTTTTGAGCCACTCCTCCAAGTGGTCCCCCTTCCGCCACTTCAGGTCGCATAGTGGTGACTGACCTGCTCCCCAGTTTGGGGTATGCCAGTGGCACTGGTGAGGTCACGGGTGAGATGGTCCCAGGCCTCCAGCTTATATTGGGAGCCCTGGTAATGGCCCTGCAGAAGTCTCTGTGCATGGTCTTTAATTAAGATTCCTGCCATGACCTTGGAATCCTGGATGCACCAGCACTGCGCCTGGAAGCACACTCCTTCTCCCCTTACTGCCATAGTGTCTGCAAGGGGGAGCTACAACCAGTTAAAAGCTAAATTCCCACCTCTTGGGTTTAGGTAGGGCCAATTTCCTGCACTTTTCTGTGATTGGCTGGTTTTGAAAAGGCTAAGCTATGGGCTATCCTGCTTACCTAAGATTGGCATTGTTTAAAGGGGTATACCACTGACCACAAAGAGTTAGCTGGTCTACACATTGCTCACACCTCCTAAGCTGGCCTGTGCAATGCTTAGCGTTGCCTACATTACACCTTCATTATAATGCCTTTTTGGCATTGTGTTATTATTCATTACACCTTATATGTATGCCTAGTATACCTTATTGATGTGTACATACACTCTGTGCAGTCCTTGTGTTTTATTGGGAACTTCGACAGTCTATTACAATTACACTTCACTTCTAGGCTTAATGCTGTACTCCAGGTCACATATTTATGTTATGTTGTGCGTTATGGCACATATGACTGTATACTGATGCCTTTCACAGGTTCAGCTTTATTATACTATGGTGAGGACATGTTTACTACTACCTCAGTCATCTATACTTCTGTGATGGCTAGGTGAATAACTACTGGGCCTATGGTGTATAGGATCCTGGGTTTGAGATTTGCATGGTTATTTATTTAGTTGATGGGCAGAAGAAGGACCATTGGATACAGAGTGATTAAGGCACTTTTGAGCACTTGTAAGTGGGTTTGCACGATGGTAAGCACTGCTAACCTGCTGTTACGTCTGCTTACAGAGAGTTAGCTTCATAATTGCATAGCCAGGGTAGGCATTGCTTACCCCGATTAAACCCTTACTAGTGCTTAAATATGCTTACTACTGCTTATTTGTGCTTAAACCTGGGTTACAAGTGCCTTATTCATTATGACACTGACACTTTATATGTGCCTTTTCTGCAATACTCCAGTCCATAAATATATGTTATTTAGTGGGTTTTGCAACAAAAATATTGGTCATCACGTGCTTTGCCAAGGAAAATAGAATGTGCTGCAGTGGGATTCGAACCAAGAATGCCTGCTCATGAGAAAACGCTCCGCCGACTGCACTACTGCTCTGCTGCTTCATCTGCATATAACTTCATGCTATCCTCTTCAGCCTTTTAAGCTGCTTTAACCATAGCTAAATGATGGGCACACCCGCACACCTATGGTTACCTTTAATAACATTTTCAAAGAAAAATAAAAGGGTTTCTTCATTTTATTTATACATACTGTTACTGTTGTACACATGGGTGACAGTTGGTGGGGATATGCAGACAGCTATGAGCAGTCTCACTCATTCCTTTCCCATATCTGCTGTTCTACATTGCAGGGGCATGTTTATTCTGAGAGCTCTGCTCTCAGACACGCCCTCTGCACTCTTACACGCTCCATGTAAGCACAGGTGCTTGTGCAGTGTGCCTTATTAATATGCATGGCACGCTGCTGTCCTGCTCCTAAAGGGGCACTTCCATGAAGGACTAAGCTATACATATATATATATTTATACATATATATATATATATATATATATCAATATATATATACATATATACATATTTTCTTTTACTGGTTAATTGTGTAATTTGTTTAAAAGCCGTTTTTGATTGCTTGTAGTCATCTAAAGCTGTTTTAAGTGTATTTTTACTGTTTGTAGTCATTTAAAGCTGTTTTAGGTGTATTTTTTACTGTTTTTGCCTTGTCTTTTCAAAATTTTTTTTTCCTTTTTTCCCACCTTTCTAAGCTAGTATAGTCCAGTTTTCAGGCTAGTGCTGAATTCAGGGCTGTGTTACAAGTTTCTGAGTTACCCATACTTTACTTGGATACAAGGAGGTTTCTTTGTTCACCTGTGAGAGAGGGAACTTTGAGCAGCCATATGTCACTGGAGGAGTGCTTCCAGCCCAGAAGTTAGTAGTTTATAGGCCATTTTGGGCTAATTTCTATCTCTTTCATTTCCCTGCTGTAAAAACCATGTTTGCATGGTTTTGCATGTACATGCAGCGCTGGTTAGCTAGGGCTAAATTATTCCTGGCTCCACCAAGTCTCATAAGTAGTCTAACTCTCAAGCTAAGCACTTAAAAAGCATCCTACAGTCCAGCACTTGCTCAGACTTAATAGCAACCACTAATATACCCCGACACTTGATTGCTCAGCAGGGCAAGGCTCATTATTCACCCCTCACAAGTCAAGCGTCTAAGCAGCTCACCCTACTATTCAGGCATGACCAAAGGGCAATTTCAGGTATACTCTCCAGTCCAGCCGGTGAACCTGGGTATCCTGAGGCAATGTTACAACTGCCTCATGTACACAGACAACCCTCTTCTCCTACCACAAAACATTAACATATGTGAGAGATGCAATTATATAGGTAAACTGGAGGCTAAGCTCTCTCCACCCAAGACTGGAACAGGCAGTCATGAGGAGAAGGTTAACACTTGCACCACACCTCCAGCCTCACATAGACATACTAAACCAGCACTGGCAAAAAATACACATAAATACAAGAAATCATACTTGGAGGCTCTAAATAAAAACTGGCAAAAGCATCAGGGACCTCCAATGCAGACACCAAAAAACACCTGCACCTCCTGTCACAAACCAGACAACACATAAAACACAAAATCAGTGTGCCGCACAATCACAGCCTTTAAGGCGAAATAACATACTAACGCACTAGTAATAGGCAACTCTATAGTCAGGCACACTGACATCCCATTCACTAGGATGGACAAAGAGAAGGTTACTGTTAGGTGCCTGTTGGGAGCCAGAATCCGCCACATAACACAAGCACTCAGGTCACTCCAGAACAAGTACAAATATGACTCTGTCAATGTTCATGTTGGTGTGAATGACCTGAGATGCACCTCCCTGGACTACATGAAAAGAGACATGGAAGAGCTCTCTGATCATGTAGCCCAGGCGGTTATGACCCTGACTCTGAGTAGCATCCTGCCCTCACCAAGAATGATACCACAGTATAAAGAAAAAAAATTATCAATTTCAACAATTGGCTAAGCTTCTGGTGTCATTCAAAGGGGATCCAGTGTCTGTCAGCCTGGGATGACATGCTCGACATGCCTCTTTGCTTTGCAAGAGATGGCTTGTTCTTATCACCCCTAGGCTTTTGAATACTGGTCAAGGCTCTTGCTGCCCCCATTGTGCCTTTTTTAGGCAATGTTCAAAAGTCAAACCCACCTCCGTAAACAGCACAAATAAAAAAATGAGGGTTATGCTACCCAACGCCAGGAGTTTAAATCTCAAAATGCACATGCTCAAAGCACTCCTCAGTATGGAGAACATCAGCATCTGTACAGTAACTGAAACCTGGTTCAAGGCTCCACAGAGCACCGCAGCACTACTGGGCTACAACTCATACCACACATTTTGGCCACAGAACATGGACCAAAACACAAAAGGAGGGGGTGTATCCGTATTCATCAAAGATACCTACACCTTCAGGTTAGTGGTGAAGTATGATACCTCTGAGATCATCCATGTGCAACTAACATCGGGCAAATCTGCAATGCAAATTGTGGCCTGCAACAGATCACCCTCCATGACCCAGGACCACCACTCTGCCTTTCTGGAGACACTGGAAAACATGAAGGTCCTACCGAACACCCTGATATTGGGTGATTTCTATTACCCTACCGTTAACTGGGAAAACTACTCAAGTACAAACTCCCAGGTCCAGCACTTCCTGGAATTTATCAACGCAAATGCCCTGGATCAGCTGGTAAACTCCCCTAACAGAGGTGAAAACATATTGGACCTGGTCATCACCAACATGGGCGACAGGTGTTCCGAATTGGAGGTCAACCCATCGCTGGTTAGATCAGACAATAAACTAATCACTCTGGATGTCCACACCACACCACCACCCCCAACCAAGGAAACCACAGTGAAAAACTTTTCTATAGCAAACTTCACCTTACTTAAGACAGAGGTGGTAAGTTTCACAGCCCCCAAGCTAAATGATGTCCAAGATGCAAGAACCTTTACAAATGCACTCTATGAGCACCTACAAAGATGCATGGATCATGCCATCCCTAGCAAAACCAAGACTCACTCCCCTAAGAGAAGGAAAGCAGTCTGGTGGACCCCTGCCATAAACAGGTTATACAATAGAAGGAGGAAACTAGTTCAGAAAAAAAGCAAATCCCAAGAAGGAAAGACATCCCTGATCAGTATCAGTAAAAAACTAAGGTCCCTCATAAAATCATCCAAGGCTAACTTCGAAAGAAAAATAGCCAAGGATTCGAAATATAACCACAAAGCCTTCTTTAGCTATGTCAAGAATCTAAGTGGCAACTCGCATATATGCTCTGAGCTAGTGCAAAATAGCACAAAATATACTGAACCTACTGATATTGCCAACATCCTGGCAGATAGATTCAGTGCAAACTTCATCACCCTCTCACCCCCAAAAGGGCCCACAACAATACCGGAAAAGTGTAGTGTCACGGAAATCACAGACGCACAGGTGAAAACAGCCCTTTCATAAGCCAAAAGCACAGCTTCAATGGGGCCAGATGGTGTCCCAGGCTGTGTCTTGCACGAACTAACCCCCCACCTAAACACACTGTTCAACCTCAGCCTCTCCACAGGCTACGTGCCCATAGAATGGTGCACAGCAACGGTTATTCCACTCCACAAAGGAGGGGCCACAACTGACCCTGGTAACTATCGCCCCATAAACCTGACAAGCCTGTTCTGCAAGGGTATGGAGTGCATCATCATGGAACTCATTGACAAAGACATTGGGAACCACCAAACACTTGACCCAACCCAGTTTGGCTTTGTTAAGGGCAGATCATGCCTACTAAACATGGTTGACTTCTTCGAGACAGTCACCAAGGCCATAGGTGAGGGGAAGGTAGTTCACACAGCCTACCTTGACCTCACCAAGGCTTTTGACACCATTCCTCACTCAGGAATTATAGAAAAACTCACCAGCTTGAACATAAAACCCTACGTCACAAGATGGGCTGCTAGCTGGCCAACTGGCTTACAGACAGAACTCACATGGTAACAATAGCGGGCTCCAGGTCCAACACTAAACAAGTCACAAGTGGTGTCCCACAAGGCTCAGTCCTGGGATCCCTACTGTTCGGCATATACTTCTCAGAAGTACAGGCAAACACAGGAGGATGATGGCTAACCAAGTTTGCCGATGACTGCAAACTCGGAGCCATAATTGACTCTCCGGCTGATACGGACATTCCCCAAAAGGGCCTTACTGAGACGGACACCTGGTGTCAAAGTCATGGTCTCAAGCTAAATGACAAAAAATGTATAGTCATCCCGTTTGGGAAAAACAAAACACCCATGAATTACCACATAGGTGGCAGCCCCCTTAATACTGAAGAGGTGATAAGAGATCTGGGGACCCAGGCAGATAGTAATCTCTCCTTTGACAATCATATTGCCAAAGTAGTTAGGAAATCCTTCTATGTAGCCCATCTAATTACTAAAGGGTTCGCATCTAGAAATAAGGAGGTTATAGTGCCCCTCTACTCGTCACTCATCAGACCCAACATAGAGTACAATGCCCCATTTGGGATGTACCTCACAAGACACTTCCAACAGCTGGAAAGACCACAAAAGTACCTCACCAAGAGGATTATTGGCCTCAAACATATGTCCAATGCAGCCTGTCTGGAAAAACTCCGGCTGTACTCAGTGGCATATCGCTTACTCAGAGGTGATCTCTGCCTGACTTACAAAACCATGTCCAACTCAGAATTGATGGACATGCTCCACCTAAAGAAATTCAAGTCACTGCGAGCCACTCGCTCTAGTGAGCTAAACCTCACCACAGCAATAAATAGAACATGCAAGAGGGATAGATTGCTGTCACAGAGACTCCCCATGCTTTGGAACAAAATTCGTAAGTACATTATGCAGAGCCCCTCACTAACACTCTTCAAGGGAAATCTTGATGAGTGAATGGGTAACAGAAAATACACCACTGGGATCACTTCATTGGCTCTTTTTGACAGAGGCTCAGTTAATTAATCAATGGACGGCGATAGCTGGCACACACTGGCTAGGCTTAAAAATGCCCTCGGGCAGATAGCCTAGTACCTACCAACCTATATATATATATATATATATATATATATATATATATATATATATATATATATATATATATATATATGGGTCTAGTTCATTTGCCCGAACTTTCATTTGCCCGACAACCATTTTCCAGAGAACAAATGACCAAAAGTTCATTTGACCAACACTTCATTTGACCAACAGTTCATTTGACCGACAAGCATTATTGGCAAGAAAATGGGATAGGCCCCCTTCCCCACTGCAGTGCGACCCTGGAGTTAGAATATATAGTTAGGGGGTTGTGGGAGGCACAACCCCCCACAATGGGGGGTGTGGGGGTGAAGCCCCCCACTTAATTTCATATTATAATGCTTAGTTTTGCTTTAATATTCTTTAGTAACAGAAATGTAAGTGGGGGGCTATGCCCCCACACCCCCCATAGTGGGGAGCTGTGCCCGCCACACCCCCCCTAACTATATATTCTAACTCCAGGGTCACACTACAGTGGGGAAGGGGGCATATCCCATTTTCTTGCCAATAATGCTTGTCGGTCAAATGAACTGTCGGTCAAAGGAAGTGTCGGTCAAATGAAATTTCGGTCAAATGAGGTCGGGCAAATGACAGTTCGGGCAAACAAAGTAGACCCATATATATATATATATATATATATATATATATATATATATATATATATATATATATATATATATATTTATATACACATATAAACAGATTAAGCATAGTGTTAGACAAGATCAAGAAAAATTTGAAGAAAATTTATATAAAGATATTGAGCATAATAGGAAACCTTTTTATAGATACATAAGATGTGGAAGGAGTAAAGATACACAAATTGATAAACTGTGTGTAGATTCTAAAATGTATTCTCAGACACAACAGATTATAGATATATTTACAAAATCTTTTGCAAAACAGTTTGGCTCCACAAAAGGGGTGGTAAGTTATCCTAGTGACATCCAGGTAACCCCAGATACTGGAATCAAATTAGATTATATTGAAAAAGAACTCTGCAAACTGGATCCAAACAAAGCACATGGAGGAGACTGAATAAGTAACAATGATTTGAGAACACTTAAGCAAGAACTTACACTGCCATTACATCTATTATTCACTAGGTCATATAAATATGGGGAGATTCCTCAAGATTGGAGACATGCACTTATTAAACCTGTCTTTAAGGGAAAGGGGAGTAGGACAAACCCAGAATCATATAGACCTTAAGTCTACTTTCATGTTGTGGAAAAATAATGGAGAAGGTAATACTGGATAAGTTGTTGTCAGAACTGGATAGGTTGGGACTTGAAACCATATATCAGCATGCATATGTTGAAAATAGATATATTACCACCTACCTGTAACATGATGTTCTATAACAATATAGTAGCAGCTGTGAATGAAAAATTGTGCTGTGATGTGATTTATATAGATTTAACTTCAGCATTTGACAGGGTCATGCACAAAACACTGATCAATAAATTAGTACAACTAGGTATTGATGTACTGTTGATAAGATGGATAGCTGCATGGCTTACAAATAGGACATGGCAAGTATCACACACCAACTGGACAGGTGAAATCCTTGATTACAGTCAAGGTGTTCCACAGGGCTCTGTACTAGGCCCTTACTTGTTTAGAGTGTATCCTTCAGACCTTACTTTTTCATCTGAGGTGTTCTACAGTCTATATGCTGACGACCTGAAATTGGGTAAACTGATTGCAAGTGTTACAGATAAGGCATGTCTGCAAAATAATTTGACTAAATTGTCCATTTGGGCACAGGAGAATAATATGTTGATAAATACATCAAAAACTAAGCATATGAGATTTGGGAGACATAAACTGAAAGTTGAATATTTAATACAGCGCACAGTGATTGAAACTGTAGACTCATTTAAGGACCTGGGTATATGGGTAGATTCAGCTATGAGTTTTTCTAATCATATCAACCAATTGGCTAATGATAGTTATAGAACTATAGATTGTATAAAAACATTTATAAAGTCTAGGAAATCAAACATAATGAAGTCATTGTTTGTTAGTTGCATTAGACCCAAACTTGAGTATGGAATAACAATATGAAAACCCTATAAGAAAACAAATATATATATATATATATATATATATATATATATATATATATAGATATATATATAGATATATATATAGATATACATACATATATACATATATACATGCATATATATATATATATATATATATATATATATATATAGATATATATATAGATATATATATATATATATATATAAAACACAATAAACTTTGGTAAACTGCAGTGAAATAATTATTTATTTTTATTTATTTATTGACATTTATTAACCACCACAGTGGTGCAGCAGTTAGCGTTGCCACCTCACAGCAAGAGGTTCTCCAGTTCGATCTTTTGCTGGGGTGCCTTCTGTATGGAGTCTGCATGTCCTTCCTGTGGTTGCATGGGTTCCCTCCGGGTGCTCCGGCTGTTTCCCACATCCCCAAGACATGCTGTAGGTGGATTACACACTCTAAATTGGCCCTAGCTGTGAGTGTGTGCATGTGTGTGCCTTCTGTGGAAAGTTGGGCGCCGGGCTGGCAACTTGACACCGTAAAGCTCCACTGCCAATTATGAGCAAACAAGGTGATCCACTGTGGTGACCCCTAACCGGGAAAAAGCCAAAAGAAGAAGATTGACATTTGTTAACTGGGTTTGTCCAACTGGGCTTGTGGCCCATTTTCAGTGGAGACCCAAGGAGAAAAGCTCTAGTAGTACATTTTTAAACAAGTTCAATTTTAAACAATATTGATATAATAGCAGTTATAGCAAAAAGATTCACATATGTTGGGTTACATGCATAAATTTAAAGTTGCATTAAAGACAAGCTAAGTAACATCATTTTACATTGATATAGTTCAATAGGTCAACAATAAAATTTTTTGTTTGTAACAAATTATGAAAATGAATAATAGACACATTGGAGAGAGAGGTGTAATGAAGTACTAAGTATGGTCCTTTTGAGGGTACATAAATGGATGGAAGACTAGGTGTGGTCATGGCAAGAACAGGTTATGGAATTGAGGAAATAAGCTTTTAGTTCATTCTTAAAGTGTGAGGTGTGGGGGATTGAATGTAAGTCTACGGGAAGTTTGTTCCAAGCATGGGCAAGGGAGTGTTTGTAGAGTAGTTTGCCTACTGACCTTTTTGGGTGGTAGATATCATAATTGTTGGTTAGAAGTATGGAGGGTCTGGGATGGGATGTAGATGGAGACTAAGGAAGATAGAGATGGACAGAAGGTGGGTTTATAAAGAATAGAGTGTAGCATATGAAATTGATAAGATAGCAGAAATTGGGGAAGTTCAAGCCATTGAAGAGAGTTTAAAGAAAAGCAGTGGTGTGAGTTGTATGGGGAGTTAGTAATGAATCTAGCTATTTTATGGTAAGTCTGTTGGAGTTTGTTTAGAGTGGAGGCCTGGATACTGGTAAGAAATGGAGTAGCGTATAAGAGGGAGGGGAGGAGGAGTGCCTCACCCAGGGTAAGTCTAGATTCAGGGGTTAGGAATTCTTTGTTCCAATATAGCAGACTTAGCTTCTGTTTTTTTTTTATACATTGTAGTATGTGTAGGTTGAACTTTAGTTCGTCATTGATAATGACCTCTAGGAGTTTTCTGTGGGTGTCAGGTTGGATAGTTGTATTGTTAGAAGATGTAATAAAAAAGGAGGTTTTGTGATAAACAGAACGGGGAAGGAAAAGTAGGAGTTTGGTCTTTTTTGGATTTAGGATAAATAGGTTGTGAGAGAGACATTGTTCAGTGGATAGTAGGGCCTGTTGGGTCAGGCAGTGTAGTTTAGGAATGTTATTTGAGATGGATATAAGTGTGGAGTCATCGGCATACTGAATAAGGGAGGATATTTTGCATGAGGTGTAAAGATCATTGGTGAAGATGTTAAACAAAAAGGGCCCCAAGATGGGGCCTTGGGGAACACCAGCGGAGATTGGAAGGAAAGGTGAGGAGGATAAGAGTCATTTGACAGATTGTTTCCTGCCAGATAGGTAACTATTAAACCAGGCAAGTGCGGAGGGGGATAGGTGGAGATTTGCGAGTTTGGATAGTAGTAGAGGATAAGCGACAGTACTGAAGGCTTTGGAGAGATCTAGGAAGAGGCAGGAAATGAGTTTATTGTTGTCTAGGGCCTTTGCAATGATATGAGTGAAGGTGAGGAGGGCAGTGGTGTTGCTGTAGTGAGGACGAAATCCATGTTGGGTAGGGGTAAGTAAGTGGTGCACAATCCAACTGTGAAATAAATAAAAACACTGAGGCTCAGGATAGATTCAGTTAAGCTGTCATTCTATTATGATTACAAGAACTTCTTCAGAATGACATGCAAATCTTTAGAGTGAATGTTACATATAAAAAAAGTATCATGTGAGAATACAATAACCAATAACAGTATAGCAGCATTGCTGTAATAGTTATAGAAATTAGCCAAGAGATCAACAGTGTTTTTTCAAAAAGAGCAGTACAAGTGTAAATATATATATATATATATATATATCTATATCTATATATATCTATATATATATATATATATATATATATATATATATATATATATATATATATATATATCTCATGCATATTTATAAGCTGTGTAATGGTTTTTCAAAATGAGCAATGAAAATACAGATACAGAATTAAAAGCTGTGTAGTGTTTTTTTTTAAACTAGCAATGACAGTGTAGATATATACACTTAATACATATTAAGGAGCTGTGTAGTATGTATAGATTATGCATATGCTGAGATTCATCTGTACCATTTTAGTGCACATTTAATGTTAATTAATTCATTTAAACCAGGTGGCATATCAGCACCTAGCAAAAGCTGTCACTTTAGTTCTCTCAGCTCAAGAAAAACATCTGGGTCACCAAAAAATGAATCTACTTGTTCAAGAATTAAAAATTTAAATGAACCATTACAGAAAGACGTGTGTTTATCTAAGGCATTATTGGTATTCAAATGTCTAATGGCAGCTAAATGTTCTTTAACTCTGTCTGAGAGTTTTCTGGATGTCTTACCTATGTAAAAACAATTATTTATTTATTTATTTTATTTTATTTTACATTTGTTGACCGGGCTAGTCTAGCTGGATATATATCCGTTTACAGTAGAGGCCCAGGGAGAAAAGTCTGCACAGTAAAATTACAGTGTTGAATATACATATACATAAAGTAAAAATATTTAACAATACATCAAAGATTTTCTACATAGATTTTTAAGTGGTACAAGAGTGGCAAGGCAATAACATTTCAGAAACTTATCAGTCTTACATTTCAAGAGAGAAAAACAAACAAATTTAAAATGTACAAGTCTAGTTCTACTAGTAACATAGTAGGCTATAAAAAACAAGACTAAGGATAGAATGATTTAAGGCATAACTAAGATTAAATCTCATCTCCAGGGAGGCATCAGGTAGGGGCTTAATTAGAAGATAAAAAATTTAGTTGTATTTAGAATATGTTTCAGTCGGATTGGTACAGGGACATAGCCAATGTGAAATAAGATGTTCTTTGATTTGTTTTTTGAATAGAGAGGTAGACACTAGGCAAGTTATATTCTGAGGGAGTTGATTCCATATTTTACCAATGGAATTAGAAAATAAAGCATCTCCAGCTTTATTGTATGATTTAGTTATGGATACAAGGAACTTATTTGCAGAACGAAGTGTGGTTAGGTTCTTGTATGGAGAAATGAGGTATGCTAGGCTGGGAGTATTTTCAGGGAAATGAAGGGCTTTATGAATGATGAGTAATTGTTGATACAATAGGTGGTTATTTAGTTCTAGCCAGTTTAGTTGTTTAAGGTTGTGACAATGGTGAGTTCTGAAGGGTGTAGCATTAATGAATCTGGCTATACTGTTATAACAGGTAGAGAGTTTGTTGATGTTATTTTTAGAGAGAGTGGTAAATATAGCTGAAGCATAAAAAAAGGTGGAAAGTAGGTGGGTTTCTGCAATAGTTTTCCTGGCTGCTGGGTTCAGGAAGGATCTAATTCTATAGAGTGTCCCAATTTTTTTATTAACAGCTTTAATAGAAGTGTTAATTTGTTCCTCAAAGTTCAGATGGTTATCAATGGTTACACCTAATAGCCTAGTAGTTTTTTTCAGGGTTTATACAGGTGGCATCATTAGAGGAGATAGTAAAGAAAGGTGTAGGAGATTTATTTGTGGGAGTAAAGAGCAGTAGCTTTGTTTTTTTGGGGTTAAGGAGGATAATAATTTGAGGTTAATAATTACCTGCTGAACACACAGCAGCATATACTACAGATGTAGTATGACAGTCAAAATGTCTTTGAAACTTAATTGTATAATTTTGATGCTTGAAAGCATATTGTGAGCTTGTATGAATTTGAGGACATACAACACACTTCTTACAACAGAGCATGCCTTCAGTTCCATTTGAGGAAGAAACTGTGAATCTCTATTCTCTAAATGCATACAAATAGATTAAGTTTCCTTGAATGAAAAAGATGGAGCTGTACTGAAAATGCCCGTCATGTATTGCGAATTAGATATTAAATACCAGTTATTTGTGATAATTTGTGTAATAAGAGACATGTCTCCTGAAATGGACAGTGGGAAACTAAGGCACTTGTCAGTATTATTCTTTTTCTTAGAATCAACAAAACCATAAATCATAATAGGCATATATTTAAAGTATCTAAGAGATGCCACTTCAGTGAAAATAGTTTGTACTAATGAAGGTGGATCATTTCTCTGGTAAAACATCTTTTTTAACAAATCAGTTTGAACTTTAAATTCAACATCATGGCTAGTTAGACGAGAGACACGTATGAACTGACCCTTTACCAGATTCTTCTTCGTGAAGTATGGGTGCTGACTTGAGAAATCCATAAAATTATTCCTGTATGTACTTTTTCTGTACACTGTAGAGCAAATGTCATCATTTTCTAGTATGTCAATTTTAGTGTCTAAGAAATCAATAGATTTACCAACTTTCGAAATGACGAGATTAGGAAAACATAGACTGATATTCACGCCTGTAATAAATGTGCAAAGGTTAATAACCTCTCCTCGCCATGCAAAAAAATATGATCAAGGTGAAGGTTTGTGGCCTGCACTATGGTGGCAGGACAGGTAGCTTACATCCTTCTAAGTTGGGAACTGCTGATTGAGGGCTCAATGTCTGTTATTCTAAAAGTGTATTAGTTCTGGTTTAAGCACTTGGGCTTCAGGCCAGTTATTTTACAATAAGAAGGTTTGTGGTCTGCACTCTTGTGGGAGGAGAGGCTGGACTCTGCCCTTCTGAGTTGGGAATTTCTGGTTAAAGGCTTATAGTGCCAGCATATTTGAACTGTTTCTTACTGAAATTGGTACACCTTGTTTGCTATAGCATAGACTAGATCCAGGCCTGCTGAATCTAGCTTTGTTTGTATGCTTGTTGTTTGTTGGCTTGTTATTTCCCCTGAAACGCTAATTCCACCTAAAACACGGCTTTTCAGTGCTTCTGTGGATCCCTAGTGATATCTGCATTGCTTACTGCACTTATTTCCTTGTTTCACTTGAACGAAAGTTACTGTTTGTCGTTTTTGCATTTAAGTTACCTGTAACACATTTTTATTTTATTTTTTTATTTTATTTTATTTTACATTTGTTGACCGGGCTAGTCCAGCTGGATATATGTCCATTTTCAGTGGAGGCCCGGGGAGAAAAGCTCCACAAATTACAACAACATAAAAGGTCAAGACAAAGACAATAACAGTATAATTTGGTACATAAGTTTTAACAATTATAGTACAAGCCTAAGATTATATATTTTATATTTCAGTAGGAAAAAGAAAAATTTATCTAAGAATAGATGAATAAGACTAATACATTTGTATTAGAAATGGTGTAGTACAAATCTTTATAACATATTACAAAATTAGATACACCTAGTAATTTATGATAAGAGATACTGAGGTCTCACAAAAACCTAAGAAAGAAAAACACTAGAGATCAATAGATAGAGTATAGAAGAACAGCAAACAAGGATGGATTTCTAGTGTTATTTAACACATAGGTTGTGATACTATATGAAGGTGTTTGATCATTCCACTGTATATACTTATTTACATGAGAAAAATCTAAGGAAGGTTAAGCTCACTAAAAATTAGTGAGACAACACAAGATCATGATAGGCTAGGAATTGTGGTTGTCTAGTTAATAGTTAGGTACTTAGTCTGGGTTAACACATGGGCATAGCCAGTGTGATTTGAGATAGGGTTTAAGCTTGCTTTTAAATAAGCTGACAGAGGATATTGAGGTTAGCTGGCTTGGGAGGATGTTCCAGGCTTTACCTACTGTATTGGAGAACAAGGTGTCACCAGCTAAGTTGTTGGATTTTGATATTTGTACAAGTAGGTTATTAGCTGAGCATAAGGTCATGAGGTTATTATAGGGGATGACTAGGGATGTAAGTATGGGTGTATTTTGAGGTAAATACAGGATCTTATGGGCTACTATTAATTGATTGAAAAGTATTAAATTTGGCAGCTCTAACCATCCTAACTGATTCAGATTGATACAGTGATGAGTTCTATAGGAAGACCCAGCTGCAAATCTGGCAATATTGTTGTAGGAGGATGTAAGTTTACTCAGATTACTTCTACATATTTTGGTATAGATAGGGAGGCATAGAGCAAGGTAGAGATGAGGTGAGTACGAGCAATAGTAACCCTGCCTGGAGGTGTAAGAAAGGGTTTTATTCTATAGAGGGAACCTAGTTTCTTGTTTACTATTTTATGGTGTTACTAATGTGAGGTTCAAAGGACAAGTTGTTATCTATTAGTACTCCGAGTAGTTTGGTGGTTGGTTCCGGAGATATTATAGTTCCATCATTTGAAGTAATAGTAAAGTTAAGTGGGGGGGGTTCTGCGGGTGGGGTAAATAGTAGCATTTTTGTTTTTTTGGGGTTAAGGATAAGACATCTTTGTAGGAGCCAGTTTTCAACTGTACTAAAGGTCATTTGGGTTAGTGACTGAAGTTCTGATTGAGAAGCAGCAGCACATATGAGTGTGGAGTCGTCAGCGTATTGGATACAGTCAGCTTGAGGAATTACAGAATGAAGGTCATTTGTAAAGATGGAGAAGAGTAATGGGCCTAATATAGATCCTTGCGGGACCCCTAGAGTGATTGGGACGTGGGAAGATAAAGTATTTTCCCATAGTACAGCCTGTTGCCTGTTATGTAGGTATGATTGGAACCACTGTATAGTATGGTTGTCCAATGACAGGTTTTTGAGTGTGTCTATAAGGAGGTGGTGATTCACCATGTCAAATGCTTTGGACAGATCAATAAAAACAGGTGAGGATAGGGTATCAATATTATGATTGCTGTTAATATGGTTAGTGAAGGATAAGAGAGCAGAGGTGGTGCTATGAAATGGTCTAAAGCCATGTTGACAGGGTGCTAATAAATTGTGATCGAGTAGGTAGGTTAACAGTTGTATGTGTATACATTTCTCCATTATTTTTGCCAAAGGAGATAGAATAGCTATGGGCCTATAATTGGACAACTCTTTGGAGTTACCCCTTATGCAGGGAATTATGTGAGAGACTTTCCAGATTAGGGGATAGATCCTTCAGAAATAGTTCTGTTAATGAGGATGGATATGGGGTAGGCTATGACTTTAGCAGCTTTTTGCAGGTATTCTGCAGGTAATTTATCAGCAGAGAGAGTAGTGGGTTTAAGTTTCTGTATGAGGTTACAGATAAGTGAAGCGGGCACTGGCTGAAAATGAAATTGATGAGAATTATTGGTAAAGGTTGTGGCAGAGCCTGGGATGCTAGGGGATAGCTGGTTGGCTAGGGATTGTATGGTTTCAGTGAAAAAAGTATTAAATGAGTCTGCTATTTGGATGGGATTGTTTTGATCAGAGCCAGAGGAGAGGGAGTACTTGAGCATCCAGGGTGTAGGAGGTTATTGATACCTCGCCAGAATTTTTGGGGATTATTTTGGTTGGTTTGTTGTAGTTGGTAGTAGTAGTTTCTTTTATCGGCTAATATGGCTTTTTTTGTTTCATTTCTTAGCTGTCTGAATTGCAGGTGGTCTGAGGAGCTTTTTGTTGAGCACCATTTGGCCCATTGTTTATTTCTTTGGAGGATTTTTTGTTTGGTCGTTTTGGTGAGCCATGGTGCTGGTTTGGTTCTAATTCTAACTTTGCGTAATGGGGCATGGCTGTCTAAAATGGTTAGAAATTTAGAGTTAAAGTATTTCACAGCATTATCTATTGGGAGGTATTTCAGGGGTGACCAGTCACAGGTGACTAGTTCAGCTTGAAAGTGAGCAGGGTTAAAATTTTTGGTAGTGCGAATAGTTCTACAGATGGCAGAGTTTAGGATGACAGTCTTTGTTCTGATTAAATAGGTAAGCAAGTGACCACTTAGGTCCTCAGGCAGCATGCCTGTTATATAGTTAAGTTGGGGGTATTAGTGAGTATCCAGTCAAGGGTACTAGTTTTGTTGTTAGTTTTATTGGTGCGGGTTGGGGATGTTATAGTTTGGGTAAAACCATATAAGTTGATATGAGTAGAAGGCTGCTCAGATATACAGGAGTTCGAGTTAATGTTAAAATCTCCAAGTATAATGGTTTCTTGGGGGTAGTTACTTGAGAGCCAGCTGAGGATAGCCTCTAATGTGTTGATGTTATTGCCTGGGGGAAGATAGACGCATGATAGATATATGGCTTTGCTTTTGTTAAGCTGAATCTTAGTTAGAAGAATTTCTGCATTGTTGCAAAGAGGAGGTTTGGAGTCTAACAAGGTAACTTGTAATCCATTCTTATAAAGTATGGCTACACCTCCTCCTTGCATTTAAGTTAACTGGCACTTGCTCGCTAAAGCAATTATATAAGTCAGCACTAAAAAATTAAAAGCAATACACCCTCACAAACTCCCCTTGAGTACCTTGTTCCCCATTGGCCCTTCTTTTCAATTATAAAGGAATTCCCAATACTATTCTAGCATGTCCAAAGGTCAGTTGTCAATCTCCTCTCTGGTCCAGCTGGTGAATCTGGGAATCTTGAGGCAATGTTACAACTGCCTCATGTACACAGACAACCCTCTCCTACTCCCAACAAATTCCAACACATGTGAGAGATGCAACCATATAGCCAAATTGGAGGCCAAGCTCTCTCAACTCAGTACTGGTGTAACCAGTGAGGAGAAGGAAACCACACTCACTACAATTCCAGTCTCACATAGACATACCACGACAGAAAACCAAACACATAAACACAAAAACATACTCGGAGGCTCTAATGGTTAAGGTGTTTGCCTTACAAACACAAGATGCAGGGTTTGAGTCTCACAAGGGATAATTGGCTAGGCTTAAAATGGCTCGCAAGGGCAGTTAGCTTAGTACTAATCCATGAACCTATAAATAAAAATCTGCCTTAGCAGCAGAGACCTCCAAAGCAGACACCCAAGCAACCGCTACCCCAAAACAAAACACATGCAACACATAGCTCACAAAGCCAGTGTGCCGAACAGTCACAGCCCTTAAGGCTAAAGAACACACCTGATACACTTGTAATAGGTGACTCTATCGTCAGGCACACTGACATCCCGCTCACCAGGCTGAACAAGGAGAAGGTCATGGTGAGCTGCCTGTCGGGTGGTAGGATCCGCCACATAACACAAGCACTCAGGTCACTCCAAGGCAAGTACAAATATGACTCAGTCATTGTCCATGCTGGTGTGAATGACCTGAGACATACCTCCCTGGACTACATGAAAAGAGACATAGAGGAGCTCTCTGAGCATGTAGCCCAGGCCGGTATGACCCTGACCTTGAGTAGCATCTTACCCTCACCAAGAATGATGCCACAATATGAAGACAAGATGATCAATTTCAACAATTGGCTTAAGTATTGGTGTCATTCAAAGGGGATCCAATGCCTGTCAGCCTGGGATGACATGCTCGACAAGCCACAATGCTTCGCTAGGGACGGCTTGCACCTGGCACCCCTGGGCTTTCGGATATTGGCAAAGGCTCTTGCTACCCCATAGTGCCTTTTTTAGACAAGGCTCAAAAGACAAACCCACCTCCATAGGCATCACAAGGGATAAGAAACTAAGAGTAATGCTACTCAATGCCAGAAGTCTAAACCTCAAGATGCATGCACTCGAAACTCTCCTTAGCATGGAGAACATCGATATCTGTGCAGTAATAGAAACCTCGTTCAAGGCTCCCGAGAGCACTCCAGCACTACCAGGTTATACATCATACCATGCTTTGCGGCCCCAAAACTTGGACCGAACCACAAAAGGAGGGGAAGTATCAATATTCGTCAAAGATACCCACACCTCCAGGTTGGTGGCACAGCACAAAGCATCAGAGACTATCCATGTGCAACTAACAGTGGGTAAAACTGCCTTCCAGTTTATAGCCTGCTACAGACCACCCTCCCAAACCCAGGAACCCCACTCGGCCTTCCTGAGAACAATGGAAAAAATGAAGATCTCTCCAAACACAATTATATTGGGCGACTTCAACTACCCAAACATAGACTGGGAGCATTACTCTAGCTCCAACACCCTAGCCCAAAGATTCCTAGAATTTATAAACTCAAATGCTATGGAACAACTTGTTACCACTCCCAAAAGAGGGGAAAACATACTGGACCTGATCGTCACCAACATGGGGACTCTATGCTCCAGACCAGAAGTGTATCCCTCACTGGTAAGATCAGACTATCAACTAATCTCACTGGATATTCACATCCAGACCTCACCCCTTGCCCAGAAAACCACAGTGAAAAACTTCTCTAAAGCAAATTTCACACTCCTCAAAACCGAGGTGGAATCCTTCAAAGCCCCCGGACCTGTGGAAAATACAGCCCAGACCGCAGAATCCTTTATAAACGCATTCTATGAACACCTTCAGGAATACATGGATCATGCAATCCCAAATAAAACCAAGACCCAATCCTCCAAAGGCAGGCGTCCTGTCTGGTGGACCCCAGCCATAAACAAACTATACAATAGAAGGAGGAAGCTACTACATGATAGAGCAAAATCCCAAAAAGGGAAGGCATCTCTGATCAGTATTAGCAAAAACTACGGGCACTCATAAAATCGTCTAAGGCCAGCTTTGAGAGAAAAATTGCACAGGACACTAAGGATAATCACAAGGCTTTCTTTAGTTATGTTAGGAACCTGGGTGGGAATTCCCAGATATGCTCAGAATTAGTCAAAAATGATAAAAAATACACCGAACCCACAGACATTGCCAACATCCTAGCTGACAGGTTCAGCGATACTCCCCCACCAAAAGGGCAAATATCTATCCCAGCAGAGTGCTGCCCCCCTGACATCTCAGATGCTCAGGTAAGAGCCGCCCTCTCCAAAACAAAAAACATAGCATCAATGGGACCAGACGGTGTCCCGGGCTGCGTCCTACATGAACTCCAAGAAGAGCTAAACCCAAACATAAAACTACTGTTCAATCTCAGCCTTACTACAGGATATGTACCCAAAGAGTGGCGTACAGCAACAGTGGTCCCTCTCCACAAAGGTGGTGCCTCAACGGATCCTGGAAATTATCACCCCATAAGCCTGACTAGCTTGGTCTGCAAAGCTATGGAAATGATCATCATGGACCTCATAAATAAAGATAATGGGGACCTACAGACACTGGATCCTACCCAGTTCGGCTTTGTTAAGGGCAGATCCTGCCTCTTAAACCTGGTCAATTTCTTTGAAACAGTCACCAAGGCCATTGACGAGGGGAAGGTGGTCCACACAGCCTACCTGGACCTCGCAAAAGCCTTCGATACACTACCCCAGTCGGGCATTATAGATAAGCTCACCAGCTTAAATATAAACCCCTATGTCACTAGATGGGTTGCAAACTGGCTCAAGGACAGAACCCACATGGTTAGAATTGCTGGAGCCATGTCAGACTCCAAACCAGTTACAAGTGGCATCCCACAAGGCTCAGTCCTGGGACCTCTCTTGTTCGGTATATATTTCTTGGAGATACAGGCCAACACAGAAGGACTGTGGCTGACCAAGTTCGCAGATGACTGCAAACTGGGCACCATAATCGACTCTCCAGCCGACACAAGCATCCTCCAAAAGGGCCTCATAGAAACAGACAACTGGTGCCAGAGCCATGGCCTCAAGCTAAATGCCAAAAAGTGTATAGTCATCCCCTTTGGCAAAAACAAAGTGCTCACAAATTACCACATAGGTGGTAATTCATTATGTACAGAAGAAGTAATTAAAGACCTGGGGACCCAAGTTGATAGCAATCTCTCATTTGACAACCACATGGCCAAAGTGGTTAGAAAAACATTTTATATAGCCCACCTAATTATGTAGGGATTCACATCTAGATCAGGGGAGGTCATCGTGCCTCTTTACTCATCCCTCATCAGGCCCATAATTGAGTACAATGCCCCTTTTGGGATGTACCTTACCAGACACCTGCAGCAACTGGAAAGACCCCAAAAGTACCTCACCAAGAGGATGAAAGGGCTCAAACAGATGCCATATGCTGCCCAGTTAAAGAAACTCCAGCTCTACTCAGTGGCATACCCCCTGCTCAGAGGCGATCTGTGCCTGACGTATAAAGCCATGTCCAACCCGGAATTAATGGACATGCTGCACCTCAGAAAATCCAAATCCCATCGAGCTACGCTCGAGACTTGAACCTCAGCACTGAAATAAATAGGACATGCTGGAGGGACAGATTCATAACCCAGAGGCTCCCTTCACTCTGGAATAAAATCATTGACTCTCTTCAAGAGGAATCTTGATGAGTGGATGGGAGATCATAGGTTTACCCAGGGTATCACTTCTGTGTCACTGTTAGATAGAGGCACAGTATACTAACCTCGAAAAAGGGCATAGCAAAATTAATTTAAAATGGGTGGAGAAAGCCAAACACACTCTGGCTAGGCTTATAAATGCCCTAGGGCAGATAGCCTAGTATGAACCTATGAACCTATGAATCAATAAATCTCTTGTACAGTAATACTAAGTCAAAGTTGTGAATATGTTTAAGATATTCTAACTCCCAAGCACTAAACACCAAATCAGCAAAAGCTGATGCCACTTTGGAACCAATTGCTACACCTTTGATCTGCTTGTAAATTGTATTATTAAAGTAAAATAAGTTGTTATTGAGAACAATCTCAATGAAGGTAGTAATAGTTTTAATTTTAACTGCAGAGAATGTGGTGTAATTTTCTAAAAAAAAACTGTAGTAAGTGTAGATCTTCCATGTGTGGAATATTCATGTATAGTGAGTCTATATCTAGTGTAACTAGAGTGCATTTGTGTATTTCTTTTTTTATACTGTGAAGCTCATTCAAAAAAGCCCAAGAGTCTTTAAGATAATGTGGTGTACCTTGTACAAGTGGATTTAGAACATAATCTAAATACTAAGCAATCTTCTCTTTTTTCATTTTTTTGTTGGAAATAATATGTCTGAAAAGTGGATCAGATTGCTTTTTATGTATCTTAGGTATTCCATATAACCATATATATACCCAAGTTAGGGTAAGGAACATACATGAAATTAAACTCATCAGCAGAAATGGCAGTGTTATTTTGAAGACGTTTTAAAGTTCTGTCTATTAATTTGAAATGTTTCAAAACAGTATTGTAGTCAACCACCTGATAAAAATCATTATTTTGTAGTGTTTCTTCCATTTTTTTAACATAAACAGATTTATTGTTCAATTTGTTTCTGAAGAAGTCTTATCCATCAATAAAAGATGAAAGCGCTAAAACACTACTTCATCCTACGTGTTCTATTGTTTTGTTTTATAGTTCGAGGTTCGTTTCTCGTGGTCAGGGTGTTTTACGTTAATTTAATTTATATATATATATATATATATATATATATATATATATATATATATATATATATAAAATATATATATATATATATATATATATATATATATATATATATATATACACACACACACATATATATATATATATATATATATATATATATATATATATATTATACACACACATATATATATATATATATATGTATAATATATGTATATATATATATATATATATATATATATATATATACATATATATGTATGTATATATATACACACACACACACAAATATTTATATATATATATATATATATATATATATATATATATATATAAATATATAAAACACAATATACAGATGTATATAAATACATATATATAAAAATATATGTGTATGTACATGTACACATATATCTATGCACTTACCAGTGTCCACTGTAGAAGTGCTGCTGACACAGCCACCATGCACTCAACTGTATACACCCCCAGACCTATCAGCCATGTGGCACATGCAGTAACTGCTATGCAGACCTTTGACATGTGTTCAGCTGTACCCAGGATATGGCACAGTCAATTTGTCACCACAGTGCCATACCTATTGTAGGAAACAACAGCAGACCAACATCCTGCTGACATATGGACACTTACAACAAAAACTTAATACATTATGGAGACCACAATCACTCAGTTTTAATAACATCTATAATGCATCATGGCTGGACAGTTACACTTCCTGACATGTAAGCATTAAACTTTAGTGCTGACAACATGTTACACAACATTACATTGGCACACCATAGTACAGCCACCCTGTGTATCAGAACCATATTAGCATATCCCTGCATTGATGTTATGGATGACAGGGATGTGACACAGGTATCATCATATGCACAGAGCGTGTTGTTGGTTTGCCAGAGACCTAGGCTGTGCCATACGTTTTGCATCATTTGTGTATGAGGGGGGTTAATTGTTAATTGAGCTGTTGTGATGTGGTGTGTGTGTAGGTATGGGGTTGTCCTAGCTATGTTGATGATGTGTGTGTGTATGCATGCACACAGTTCTGCATGTGACTGCCCTATATAGGTGTTTAACTCAAAAGACAGGCACAGCAGATCAGCAAGAGATGTTTATTTTCACTCCACGAACAAACCTCACAGAACAGAAATCAAAACAATAACGCTGCTACAGTTCTCAGAGCATTTTCGTCGACATGCACTTCATCAGGAAAGCTAAACAGTGCTCAGTGTGCTAAATTTATAAGTCAGATGTTATTTGAATCTACCAATGGTGTCGCCTAACTAATTAAAATGTTAATACATTCAATTAACATCCTTGTTGAAATTACAGATTTCTTAACAAAGTCAAAGAAACAATATCACCATCTAGTGGTGAAACAAAAACTTTACAAGCAGGAATGCATAGTAAAAATGTATTGTATGCTCTAAAAAACATTTTAATTAATACAAAAAAATGTACCTGTGTGCAAAATGTTTGAAAAACATATAAAATGTATGTATGAAAAATATTAAAATGTGTATAAAAAATATATATAAAAAAATATATATAAGTACAACTGATATATGGGTGAGTGGTTATAACTTGGCTAATCCCAACTTTAATACAGGTTTTAGAGAGATCATTTCATTTAAACCTGGGTGACTGCTAGCCTCAAGCATTAATTGCCAAAATAACTCTCTGTATTCTAAAGAGGCCTCCCAAGGACCACCCCTGGGATCGGGGGGTAATACCTCTATGACAAAGAATAGGAATTTTGCAGATTTATATGTTAAAGTATGTTTAAACATAGCATTGTTAGTGTTTTCCTTCCTTACATCATATAGGTGCTCATAAACCCTTTGTCTCAGCCTTCTCTCGGTTTTCCCTATATAAAAGGAATCACATGCCTCACAGGTCACCATGTATACCAAACCTCATGTATTGCAATTTGCAAATCCTTTAGTGGTGATAATTTTGCCTCTACTTTTCAAATATATTTTCTCACCTTCATTGATGATGACACAAAAATGACAGCTTCCACATTTATGTGTACCCAACTTGTTTGAGAGATGTGTGACCTGTTTTCCACCCTCAAGTATGTTCTTAATGTTACGTACTTTTTTTAAATACTACTTTTAAGGGTTCTTCAAAGTTCAAATTCAAATCTGAAAAACTGGCAAACCTATTCCACTCGTCATTAATAATATTTTTAACTATGTTGGTTTCGTCAGTGAAAGTAATAGTCAAAGCTGAATTGTAGTGTTTTATATCTACTGGAGAATTCTTTTTAGTGTTGGTATTGCCAACATTTTTTGATGAATTCCCCAGGATAGGCAAAAACCTTGTGGTCCTTGCTGTTTCAACTTCTTGTATCAGTCTTTCTAACAAATCATTGGGGTAACCTCTTTCTCGAAACATACTTGCAATAAATTCACATTCTATCTGGAAATCTGTCTCATCTGTGGTCATTCTATACAGGTGCTTGTTGGAGAGCTGCAGATCATACCTGGCAGGGTGTGCAGTTCACCGTCTCCAGCTATGGACAAGTGAACTGTGCCTACCAGGGGTTCCACAGGCATCACCAGTTACACGAGATGATGTGGTACTGTCCACTGATGATGACATATGTCCGCTGGATCCAGGTCTCAAGTTGGGACCGGCCAGGGCCATGTGCACATGGCCTGCAGTGTTGTGGTGTGGACAGCGCCCCCCCTGCAGTGCAGGGGCTGGTACTGCCACTACCTGCCACTACGGGAGCGGTTCTGGCATGTCCATGTCAACCTCCAGCTGTTGGTGTTGCTGGCCTACGTCCACGTGGCTGTCACATTACTCCCACTATATGCTCCAGCACAGACATTCCACGGCCAAGGATTCCCACCATCTCACTCAACTGTCTATCCATGACTTCTGCAAAATAATGGTGGGCACCGCCAAGATCACGGATGTTGTCAATAACAGCTGAATAAGTAGCCTCAAACCCTGTCTGGTATACTGTTATATACATGCTTACACCTCCATGATGGCCTGAAACATGCATCTGGTAACACCAGATGTGGCACCTCTGCCAGGGGCATGATGACCAGCAGCCCTCTTACGAGCACCCCTGTAGATCTGCCTGCGTGGTGTCCCTCCTGACAACTGGCTATGGCTGCTGTGTCCAGATACATGTGCCATAGATAACACACTGTCCTGTCCCATGCTACCACCCACCAACTGTCCCTCAGCTATGGCCATTGGTGATGGGGTATGTATAGGTAATGTGACTGTGTGCGAGGATGGGGTGGATAACAGTGGGATGTCAAACGATGGTGCAGCTTCAGCCCCTGACAACCCCGCCTGTGCCTGAACACACCTATCACCATTATCAGTGTCTGTATGGGCACCAACATCAGTTTGCCTGCAGGAGGGACCTTGATCCACCTCACCACCTGTGAGGGAAAAACAAGAAATGCACCTTAAGACCTGTATGTCATTGCTTAACAGTACACACACACACACACACACACACACACACACACACACACACACACACACACACACTTACAGGTAAGGGTGCACAAAGATATTACACACAGATCTCTCATTACCCATCTGTCAACATGCATGACATAGTGCAGCTATAGTCAATCCCTGCTATCAAGATTATACATCTCTGTGATGCATGGGTTATGTTAGTACGTGATGGCCCTTTCTCTGGAATACACTGCACCCATGTACACAGTATTGCTGTGCACCTGTTCAGCACCCCAGCATGTATTGTGCACCATACCTCACAGGTGTACACACCATTGCTGAATGTGTATATTTGTGTCAGTTATATTTCCTCTGCTTCTCACAGTCCCTATGCATTTGTCTGACATATACCTGGGATGATATGTGGACAGATGTCATTTGTGAATGCCTAATGTCTGATTTACAGATTTCATCATCAGCGGTGCATGTATGGCTAATGAAATACAATTACAATGACAACCGTCAAACCTTACTATGGCTATGGGGAGTGTACACACCCTTATTGACATGGCACCCTCTTCCCTGATATGCCATGGGTCCACATTACTGCATATGTTAACATTACACAAACCTGATATGTGACATATGACCTGTGCAATCAAATGCAATATCAAACAAAGGTGTTAGTTGTGCAGATGCTGATTGAGATGCATACAATTTGTGGGTGCATATGTGTGCACACCCTTATCATGATATTTTTTTGCAGCAACTGTTAAGTGTACTACAGCAGTCACTATTCCTGGAAGGGGTATACTAGCATGGGCCATCTGCATTTGCCAGTATTTGGTCACTCTGCCCTACAAATGTCCCCAAACTCTGCATGATTGCAAGGTCAACTCATGTGCACAGCCCTTGGAGGTCACACAGTGCCGACATTACTGCTGTGGAGTCAGGGTCATGTCTGTCACAGTTCATGGCCTTGACTGTGTGCAGATACACCCATTCCTAGTGAGCTTTGGATCACTGCTTCAGTTCACTGTTGTGTTTCAGAATGACAACCCCAACCCCTCCCCATCCTCAGCCTTTTTACAGATGCTTGACAACAATGACCTACACATGTGTGTTACTTTGCAGTGTCCCAAATTCTGAACACAATGTGTACTGGCCTATTCCCTGCTAAAGAATGGCAAATATAGAGGTGTACATTGGCTCCAGCAAGGTACAGATGGGGATGGTGGGCCTGAGGTGGGGTGAGGTGTTGGTTGTGCAGCATATGTATCTTAATTGATACTGTCTGCAGGTTTCCAACTTGGTCTTGGTACACCAGTACACATTGTAACACATGCCTTTGGGGAACTTTTGATGTTATGCATACACTACCTGTAGAGAGCCCTGGCTGATGTTTCCTGTGGAACAACTGTCCCATCAGATTACCCTAACCCATGGGCCACACTTGTGCAGAGTCCAGGCCATTGCCGACACAGGTACTGCACAGCCAGTACTTGCTAGACATTCCTGCAACTCCCTCAGTGTTGCGGCAGGTTACTAGGCAGCCTGCATGACCAGTTTGCAGCATGCATCATCATCTGTCTTGGATGGCCATCTGTTTATTTTCTACATTAATCCTGTCCCATACATCCTGTCCCACATACATGACTGTCTGCACTGTTTGACATGGTATATACAATGGTGAGGTAAGGCTACATGTCCAACTCCTGCATGCTACCTGTTGGGTATGGGATCTATTCCATGGCTTGTAAGATGTGTGCAAGCCACGGCTGCCTCAGTTGCAGGTAAGTGGGCACATTTGATGGGCAAATGTCTTGGAGAGCAGACTATTTCTTGGTGTGACATTGAGGACCTGTACTTGCTGGAAGGTCCATACTCATGAAGAGTGAATGCTGTCAGTACCTCAAAAGCTGCTTCCACAATATGTTATTTGGAGTGTATGCACACATATGCTTGCAGTGTTTGTTAAGGTATTTATTCCACATATTTGCTGTCCTAACATAGGATTCCATATTACACATTCATTGCTCATGTTAAGACCACATTACAGGTTGTAAGGGTTGTGGAATGTGGTATTGTGATATGCCGTTGGTAGATCTGTAACAGTTGCCATTGTAATAGTGATATAGACACTGTTGTAGCACTATATAATGGTGATGTTTCAGACATGTCCCTACTGTAGGCCATTTGTCCCACCATTATGTTTATCTCTGTGCACACAGCTTGCAATAATAGGTTGTTAGTTATATTACAGGACTCTTACATACCCTTGAGATACTCCATCATGGTGACCACTGTGATGCAGTGCAGTTAACAGCAACAATAAGTGAACATGTACAGCATGCATTATGGGTAGGTGTGTTAAATGTGTGCATGGAAAATACCATGTCCATAACATGGCCGGTGTATTGGCAAACCTGAACAAATACCATACTCACCAGTTACAGGCTGCTGACCTGGAGGTATATCAGAGGGACCTACATAGTTGTGTAAGAGATATGATGTCAGTAGCCACACCTGTGGCATTGGTACAGGGTAAGAGCAGCGTTATAGTACATCAACAGTACAAACCTACAATACTACAGATTATGCACATTGGTTTATTATTACAATGCTGCAACAAACTATAAATATTTTATCTTACATATGCATGATTAAACTCTACAGATGCAGATGGATATGCAACAGTGGCCTACTGATGTGCCCTGTGGCCTTACCAGCATGCTTCTCCTCCATTGTGTGGGTAGCACCCACCTTCACAATGGTCTCTGCAGGATCTTGTGTTTGCAGGTGGGCAGGTGCCTCAAAGCTGACGAGGAGCTCCTCAGCATGTGTCAGGGGGGGCTGGTTGGCATGACCCCCCCCATGGCTAGCTGGTCCCTCCTAACCACAGCAGCATGCCAATGGGCGTGGCAGAGTAGGTCAGTGCACTGATGTTGGACCTGCTCATAACTGCCGTTATGCAGGCCAACATCGTTTATCCTGTGGACAAGATCGTTCCACAGGGCAGTCCTGTCCTGCAGATCATGGGCTGTATGTCCAAAAAGGGTGTGGTAGTGCTGCGCCAGATGTTGAATGATCACCTCATTCTCCTGGGGGGTGTAAATCAGCAATCTCTCCCATGACATAGTGCCTGAAAGACAGAGGAAAAAAGGTCTGAGAACCTCATACTGCAAGGATATAATAGTTGTTAATACACATCTCGTACACGTCTCCCCCCCACCATATCTGCAAACACACTCTGATCACACAACTCAATGGGTATGTTTACAACAAACCTACTGTTGGGACATATATCGTATTGTGCAACAATTTGTGCAATGTGTTTGTAGTCACGTTCCATGTTGAAACACTATCACTGGTGGCCTGTTATGAACAATATCACCTGCATCCCATTGTAAGGGATACTATGGTTCCATATATGCATGTGTTCTGTTTGTTATGTGACTGATGCAAATCTGATGTTTTTTGTTAATGGGGATATCTATGCATGCTGTTAGACATAATCCTGGAATGTGCGGACTGTTACTACCCACATATGTTCTATAACTGTGACACAATAGCATGTTTGGGAAGACAGTTCCCAGCAGAACCACCACTTCCACCTCATCTGGCCATGGTACCAGGCCATATCACATCTGGGACCCACCCCAAGACCTCATCATCTGCTGGTCCTGTACTACCTTCTGGTGGAACCATCTCAGGGGATGGTGTTCACCCCCCATCCAGGAGCATACACAGCATCCTGTCCCCCAAAGTCAGGTCCAGGGTGTGGTGCATAGGGAGCTCCACAGAGACTTGGGGGTTGTGCTGCACCACCTTGAGGCCCTCACACAATCACAGTGTCCGCATGATCCTCCTGCTCAGTCCCCAGCCCAGTGACCTTCAGGGCCATGAAGGTGCAGTTGTGACTGCCCGTGGGTGGAGACCTTGGTCCCATTGTTTCCATATGGGAGCTCATGGGCTTCCACATTCCAAACACCACTCATCATCCAAGATGTTTACCCACCACATGTGTCATATACCGCCCCTGTATGCTGTCTTGTCTGTCTTCCAACCCAACCTACCTCCCCAAATATACCTACTATCCTTCCCCAACATACCAATCCCACCTTCACAAACAAGGGCAATGTGTTCCCAACATGGATTTCACATCAGACATAACTGTCCATTTTGCACCCACTTACTATTGTAGATATATATATATATATATATATATATATACATGTGTGTGTCTATTGATATGTGTAATGTTCTCTCATACATATCGTGCAGCACTGTCATTCAACAGTATGGTAAATGCATATATTTATATACATATATATATATATATATATATATATATATAAATATAAATATATATATTTATATATATATATATATATATATATATATATATATATATATATATATATATATATATATATATATCAGGGGATGCATTCAAACATCAGGTCCACACTCTCTAACTCTCCTTCCTCCATAGCTGCACTGTTCTGCCTTGCTACAACACAGACAGGTGTCACATGTGGACACAGCCTAACATTAGGGGGGTATATATAGGGACAGATTCCACATAAGCCTATTACATACCTATGGCATTTTTGCATGCTACATTACATGCTAATATGACTTTCCTGCAAGTGGTGGGGTCTGAAACTCATGTGTCTATCATAACAGCATTACTTCCACCACCATCTATTTACCACAATAATATACATATCTTGAGGTACAGAATACACACTATGATTTTATTTATTTTATTTTATTATTTTATTTAAATTTGTTGTCCGGGAGTGTCCGACTGGACGTAGGTCCATTTTCAGTGGAGGCCCGGGGAGAAAAGCTCCACAGTAAAAAAAACAGACAGTAGTTACATTGGATTACATAGTGATTACCAATTTAACATAGAAATTAATTACAACATATTTACAGATGAAGAACATAGTACATCAGTAGACAACTAGAATCTTTATCTGCGAAGTACATAACAGACATTAACAAATGTTACCATGAGAAGTTCCTGCTGTATAATAAGTACTAGGCTTATGAGCATCTGAGCTTGCTATAATCAAACTAAAGAAAATGCAAAGCAGAAACCAACAAATAAATAATGCCACAAGGAGGTAGAATAGGTGAAATAGAACAAATGCTCCAAATAGCGTACCCAAGATTTATTTGACCGCTTTCGTAAAACACTTCATCAGAATGAAATACAAAGAATAAAACAAGCATTATATACGCCCATTAATTAAATAATTAACTAATTAAATATCAATTATGACACAATAAAAAACAATTCCAAAAAGCAAGTTAGTTAAAAAATGATGCAACTTTCTGCTTGTCAGTAATATATAGCTTGCGATGTTTCAAAAAACATCTTAAATTAATACATTCATTCAACCCTGGCGGTCTGTCTGATTTTAATTTAATCTGCCAGCTGGCTTCCCTTTGTTCAAGATAACATTTAAAATCCCCTCCCCTAGGATCAACTGAACATACTTCTAACACTGTAAATAAAAACTTTTTAAAAAAAGAACAGCTAATTGAATGTTTGTACAATGCATTAGTACAATCTTTGGACTTAATAGCGTATATGTGTTCCTTAATACGCGTACTGAGTTTCCTGGTAGTCATTCCTACATAAAATGCAGGACATCCAGAACAAAAAGAAATATAAACAACATTACTGGTATTACAGTTGACTGAACCAGGTACCTCAAGAGTATGATCAATAGTACAAACAGCTATGTAAGGTCCAACAGAAATGAATCTACAAATAGTGCACTGATAACAACAGCGCATACCTTTTTTGTTAGAAACAGGACCACTGACTGTGTGTTTGTTATTTTCTAAAATCTTTTTAACGTTGAATTCATTGCGAAACACAAATTTAGGTTTATCACCCAAAACTCTATAAATGTCAGAATTTCCCTTGATGACCTTCCAATTATTTTCCAAAATAGACCTAAAATGAGAACTATCACTACTCATCTCGAAAGAACAAATTAAATTAGAACCATCCAAAAAATTGGGTTTAGGAGGGAAAGGTCCAGCATTGTCTTCGAGTGAAGTAACCAAAATTGCAGGAAAATCAGAAAGACGCCTATCAAAAACTTCCTTAGCAATCTGCTCTAAAAAAATGATGTCATATCCTCTCTTAGAAAACAAGTCAATGATGAACTGAAATTCACCAATTAAATCACAATCTCTAGTAGTCATACGGCATGCCCTAATGAGTTGTCCTTTAGGAATATTTTTAATCATATGCCACCTATTCTACCTCCTTGTGGCATTATTTCTTGCTATAATCAAGGTAGTTATTGGAGTGGAAAGAAAGGTAGTGGTTGGATGGGGTGGATGATATTAGAGTGGGAGTTGCAAGGGCATAGCCAGCATGTTTTTAGGTGCACTTTTAGTAAAGTTTTGAAGTGGGTGCATGATGGTACAGAGGTAATTGTGGGTGGGAGTGAGTTCCATAATTTGGCTATGGCACAAGAGAATAGTGCTTCACCAACAGAGTTATTGGCTTTAGTGATCTGCAAGTGATTTTTGTTGCTGGATCTTAGTGGTCTGGTGGTGCGATAGGGTTGGAGTAGATTCTGGAGGGATGGGACATTTAGTGGATGGTTTACTAGTTTGTGGGTGAGTGAGAGTTTATACCACTGAAGGAGGTGAGGGAGTTCAAGCCAGCCCAGTTCAGCAAGTGAGAGACAGTGGTGACTATGGTAGGATGCCCCTGCGGCGAATTTGGCGATTTCGTTGTAGCAGGTCTCTAGCTTGTTTAGATCACATTGCCTTAGGTTGGTATATATTGGAGAGGCATAAAGTAGGGTGGAGATAAGGTAGGAATTTGCTATTGAAATCTTTGCTGCTTTGGTGAGAAATTGCTTATTTCTGTATAATGCTCCTAGTTTTTTGTGGACTTTTTTTATGGTCATGGATATGTGAATATCAAATTTTAGTTTATTGTCTATTTCCACTCCTAACAATTTGGTGTGTTCAGTTGGGTATATAGTGGTGTTGTCTTTTGCTGTGATGTTAATGTGAGAGTTGTTTTTGAGTATGTTTGGTGGGTTGGAAGATGAGTAGTTTAGTTTTGTTTGGGTTGAGTATTAATTGGGCATCGGATAACCATGTTTCAACAGAGGAAAAGGCTTCCTGTGTGACTTGTTGCAGTTTGGGTAGGGACTGGGCTGAGCAGATGATGGTCGAGTCATCTGCGTATTGTATGAGTGTGCCATGTTTGGTGGCAGAGGCTAGATTATTGGTGTAAACAGAGAAGAGTAGGGGTCCAAGGATGGATCCTTGGGGAACCCCTATGGAGACAGGTAGTTGGGGACATATGTCATTCTGCCATACAACGGATTGTTGGTGGTCAGACAGGTAACTCTGAAACCAGTTGGTGACTGATTGTGAGAAGGATAGGTTATTGAGGACAGAGATAAGTTGTTTATGTGGTACCATGTCAAATGCTTTAGATAGGTCTAGGAAAGCAGCAGAGGAGAGATAGCCATTGTTTGTATGCTGAAGGATAGTGTTAGTAAAGGAGAGTAAGGCAGTGGTGGTGCTATGGTTTGGTAGGAAACCATGCTGAGTACTGGAAAAGAGGTTGTTAGTAAGGAGGTAGTCTGAGACCTGAGAGTGTATGCATCTCTATAGTATTTTGGAGAGTGGAGAGAGAATAGCTATGGGGCGGTAATTGGTTAGTTCTGCGGAGGGTCCACCTTTGTGGAGGGGAATTATATGATGGCTTACATCTTGTCATTCAGTGCTGATCTGCGCAGTTGACAGGTTTGGCCCACTGCCCAGAGGGACAGACACTATTGTCCATAGCAGTTGTTCAGCAGGACATCATTATAACAACTCCTGATGGCACATATAAATCTTTCCACATCATGTATCCCATTATTATAGACCAAGTACTACATTCAATTACATGCATATATGTTTCACATACCTGTTGTAGGATCGTCCTCTCTTCTGAATACACTTTTATGTGTCCCCTTAGTTATGTAGGGTTGTTTGTAGGTTTAGTTACTTTTTTCCCTTGTTTGTTTGCTTCTCTCTCTCTCTCTCTCTCTCTCTCTCTCTCTCTCTCTCTCTCTCTACTACAGGGATGGAGCTGCCAATCTGTGTTCATCTCATGCTACTTGCATGCAGTCAGCTGTGTAGTACTTCCAGTTACCACTGTCATGGCAACCTACTACTATAAATTACTAAATCATGTGTCCATTGTCCCTTTACCTTTCCTGCATGGAAGACATCCTTCCTGTGGGTGGGCAGCAGTGTTACAGACAGCAGATAGCAATACCTCTTACAACAGGACTTGCAGACACAGGCCAAATACGTATTTGTATAAGATTCCAGACCTACAGACAGTGTGAGCAGTATCGTTATATGCATTGTATACCTCTAGTTTTACAGGGTTTGTGTGAACATACTAGTTTAGCATGGAATGCAGTCTGTCTGCATAGCTCTTAACTTTGGGCTTATCCACGTGATGGCCAGAGGATTGGCTGTTATGTTTTGTCTGTTCACCACACAGGTCTTGTCTCAGATATATCAGTGGCATTATGTCTGTTGAGTGCTATCAGTATGTGGCTACATCCATTTGTGTTTCTGACTTCATATTCCTGAATAAGGGCAAGTTGCAACCAATCATGTAACACCAGCAACTTTCACAGTGTATAGCAACAATATTGAAAATATGACTCTGTGTTCCAGCCTCTGTCCTCCACCTATATACCCGACTTTGTCCATATGTCATGCAGTAAGAGGTTGTTAAGTAGTGGTCTATCATTATGTCGTGATGTTTTGGACCCCCACACATATTGTGGGGTAGGGTCCATATATATGTGGGCTACAGCTGGACAAAACGTGTGTGTCCTTGTACAGTCCAGAGGTCAGTGTATGTAACACTGTTATATGCCCTTGTAAATCATTCTATGAGGGAAGGGTATGCACAATTTATAACCTAGGCTGTTACAACATGTGAGGGATATGAATAGTAAGACACGTTAAGGTATATGGCTGTACATTTTCATACATTTCACATTGGGAACATTGGTGGACAAGTGCTTACTTTCTTACAGACAGTTCTGTTTATCAGTGTGATAGTGATGTTTTAAGTTAAGCATTGTTATGTAACAGATGCATTTTCATTGTGACAACTCAATTATTTTACCCCTAGGGTTGAGTTCAGAGTGTAATTGGAGGGTGCTGAACTACATCTGCATTAATTAGTGTTAATAAATTCTTATATTCCAGGCCAGTGTTTCTTTACTGTTGTACTACATGAAGGCCTTGGCCCAGACAGCAACATATGTTATGCTTTCAGATTACTGTGTAAAATGTTTTGCTTGAGATTTGCATTACTCAGTTAGTATGTATTTCAAACACCTAACTGCTATATCAAATTGCATATACAACTGAAATAGTACACAGATAAACATTTCTTATGTATGCAAACCTGTGTGTGGTGTCATATCCTTTGATTCTCTGTGGGTATATGTTTCATGCAATAATTGTTTTTGTATGATAAAATCAAACACTGTCCATTTTAAAAGGTGGCAACTGTAGGAATACTGGCTGTTCAATATGCTGTGCACCCTCTAAATATGTACCTTACTATACATATCTATACGTAGTAATATATGTATATGTGTGTATGTGTGTATATACATATATGTATATATATATATATATATATATATATATATATATATATATATATGTGTGTGTGTGTATGTGTGTGTGTGTGTGTGTGTTTGTGTGTGTGTGTGTGTATCATTGGAATGTTTACTGCTTCCACATTGCACATTCCCTATGGTAGACAGACTGTTTTGCATGATATCTTATTGATATCATCCTGACATTGTACAGGTGAGATGGATTACTGTTAACTTCTTGTGGATATGTTATGTAGGGTCCTGGGTATGAAACTTGCAAGTGTTGGTATTGTGTTGCAAGGCAGATCTGTTCACCTGTGGAGTAAGGGATATCATTAATTACAAGAGGTACTTAAATTGGGCCCCCTAACCCCCATTAATGGTGCCTTTGGCCATATATGTATTTGTTGTGTTCTTTTATATATATATATATATATATATATATATATATATATATATATATATATATATATATATATATATATATATATATATATATATATATATATATATATATATATATATATATATATATATATATATATATATAGATACACACACACACACACACACACACACACACACACACACACACACACACACACACACACACATATCTACATATATAAGAATACCTTTCCTCTACTGTTGAATGACTGTGCTGGATGATATGTTTAAGAAAATATCAGATTTCTTTATATCTGACATAGCTTAGTGGTAAATCACTTTAGCTATAATGTGCAAAGTCCTGGGTTTGAGATTTGCAAGGGCTGCTTCTTTTGTTGCTGGGCAGAACAGGGGCTGTTGGAGACAGAGTGATTAAGGCACTTTGAAGCAGTTGTAAGTGGGTTTGCACAGGTTTGCGCAACGGTAAGCAATGCTAACTTCCGGTTAAATATGCTTACAGAGAGTTAGCCTGAAAATTGTTTATTCTATGTGCACATTGCTTACCCCTGCACAAACAGGCTTAAACCCACTTACTACTGCTTAAAAGTGCTTATTCCCACTTATCCCCATACTAATTTCTTTAAAAGAAAAGAAAAAAGGGTGATCGGAAAGTGGTGAAAAGGGGCACAAAGAGGGAAAGACAATAGGGAAAATAAATAGGGATGTGCAGGATAGGTGTAGGGAAGGTCCATAGCTGCCCATTTCTTCTACAGCAACAGCTATGCATATACACTGAATTTGGAGGTAGATTTGGATATGTAAACCCCTGAGGGAGGGGTGAGGACAACAATAATATGTTGTGAAGCCAATTACACCAGATTACGTGTCCAGTAGACATTTGTGTGTGAAATGGACAGTTATATATGGGTTGAGATTTTGTGGGGGGGGCAGATTGCCCTTTTTTATTTTTTTTTAAGGTGAGAGTGAGATATTGGGGAAGGATAGTAGGTATATTTGGGAGATAGGTTGGGCGGGATGACAGACAAGACATGCAAGACAGCATACAGGGATGGTATATGACATGTGAGGATAAAAACCTTTGATGTTAAGGGGTGTTTGGAAGTTGGAAGCCCATGAGCCCCCAAATGGAAACAGTGGGACTGATGTCCCCATCGATGGGCAGTCACCACTGCACCTTCATGGCCCTAAAGGTGGCTGCACTTGGGGGTTGGCTAGGAGGGGCAGACTGACCCTATAAATGTGCCATGCGGCCTTCAAGCTGGCATAGCAGATCTGCAAACTCCCTGTGAAGCTCGCTACGTATGAGACCCTGGACCTGATGATGGGTGACAGTTTCCTGTCCATGCCCGCTCCTGGGGGAGGTGAGCCCCATCCCCTGAGGTGGTTCCACCCGAAGGTGGTGCAGGACCAGCGGATGAGGACATCCCGGGGTGGGCCCCAGATGTGCTGGTGCCCAGTGCCATGGCCAGATGAGTTGTTAGAGGTGGGTCCGCTGGTAACGGCCTTCCCAAATGTGCTATGGTGTTGCAGTTTTAAAACATATGTGGATTAGTAATAGTCAACACATTCCAGGGTTTGGTATAACAGCATGCATAGATATTCCCATTAACCCAAAACACCAGATATGAAACAGTTGCATAGCAAACAGAACATATGCATATATGGAACCACAGTGGCCATTATAGCAACATGCAGGTTACATTGATGGCAACATGCCAACAATGTGGGAGCATTTCAACATGGCACATGCATAGAAACACATTTCAATACTTATCAAACAATAGGACATATGTCCCAACAGTAGATTTAATTGTACACATGACATACCCATTAAGTTGTGTATTTAGATTATTGTTGCAGATATGTTGGGGGTGGGACAGAGAGATGTCAATTAACCACTTGTATATCCCTGTAGTTCTTACAACTTTCTTTGTCACTGCTGTAAACTGTACCTTATAGGTATTATTACACTACCCTATGATCGTAGTTTGGACAGTGGTATGTTTGTAGACAAGTATATACATGAACTGTGTTTTACCTACAGTATACACCTCTTACCTGGTATACCTGTGGAGGTATTGTTTGTTAACACTGCCTGACTGTTTATAAGCATATTCCCAGATTCCAGGTTGATGTTATGCACATACCTGTCAATCTCTTATTGCACACACTCTGGTCAAGGCTTGACAATATGCAGGTGGAACTGGGACATATTTTGACAATTGCCCTCATAAACTTTTGGTGAGTTGCTACAATGACAGGTTTGTTTTCATATACATTTTCTGAATATTTACAAGTCTGACAATCAGTTATACATCATTCAGAGATCATCACAGTGATTTGCCAGGGAGGCAGGGTAAAAGGCAATGGATATGGGACAATTATCTGGACATTCTGAACAAATCTGTACAGTTGAGGGGTATGATTATGCATACAGCTTACTACCACTTCCAGGATTTGAACCATGGCTGTGTGTGCTAAAAATAAAACAGTGTACATCGCAGTTGAGTGTGCTATTTAGATATTGCTGTGTATCTTTTCACTGTTTTCTGTCTATAAGTCTCCCATGGTTTTACAATCTGACCTTGTAATTACAACAGTCTTATAAAGGGATTCCTAGACATTTTTATTATGTAGCACAATGTGGGTGACAGTGATAACTAATACATTATTATTCCGACAAACTGCAACACTAACAATGCCATACAATACCAGAATAAACAGTACCAGTCCAGGAATTCAATCTTTATTTCCAGGCAGTTTTCTTATCTGACAGACCTGTGGAGGGAATGTTTGTTAACACTACCTGAATGTTGCCACACATTACCAGATTCCACATTATTATTATGCACATACATCTCACTCTGTTACTGCACACACTCAGGTCATAGCTTCACAACATGGAGTTAGAGATGGGACATAATTTGCATATTACTCTCATAACATTTTGGTGAGTTGCTAGAGTGAAAGGTTTGCTCTTACAGATATTTTTCTGATGGTTATGATGTCTGACAATCAGTTGTATGTCATTATTTGCTTCCTAAACTTCTGGGATCATCCCACTGATTTGTCAGGGGGACAGGGTGACAGGCGGAAAATTTAAGCCAATTATCTGAACTTTCTGAAAAAATCTGTACAGTTGAGGGGTATGATTATGCATACAGCTTACTACCACTCCCAACATTAGAATCATGGCTGTGTGTGCTAAATATACAACAGTTTACATCTCAGTTGGGTGCGCTATTTGGATTATGCTGTCTATCTTTTCACTGTTTTTCTATCTAAGTCTCTCTCAGTTGTACAATATGACCTTGTGATTACAACAGTCATATACAGACATTCCTACACATTTTATTTATGTAGCACAGGGTGGGTAACAGTGCTTAATACAACAGCACTATTAAGAGAATGCAACACTACATTACTATATGATACCAGAGTAAACACAAGCAGTCCAGGAGTTAGACCTTTATTGCCACGCTATTACCCTTTTATTTACATACAACCTATATGAGATTCTTCCTGCCATATTGTCTGGTTTATTCAGTACATCCCATACACAATACAGGTTTTATACTGGCAATTAACGTTCTACTACTTTTACATGTATTTCTTATGACAGTACATGCAAGATTATTACTTACCTGACTCACGACATAGCCTTTACAGCCTACATGTATGGGCTTCCTGACTGACAGCCCGCTCTGCTGCAGCTTTCAGACATAGAGGAATATTTATCCATACCTATCCATCATACACACAAGCTAGGCAATTATTAAACAGTTAGTAGAATGAGTACTTACACACTGCTGGGACATCACCCCTCTGCCTAACTTCTTGGATCCACTGATCCAAGAGCTCCCTCTTCTGCTGTTTCAGGTTGACATAGTAATGTCTGACCTGCTCACCAGTTCGAGGGATGCCAGTGGCACTGGTGAGGTCACAGGCAAGACGGTCACAGGCTTCCGCTTTATATTGGGAACCCTGGTACTGGCCCTGCAGCAGCCTCTCTTTGTGATCTTTTACCAGGAGTCCTGCCATGACCGTAAAATCCTGGATGCCCCAGCGCTGCACTCGGAAGCACGGTCCTTCCCCAACACCGGCCAATATGCCTACACGAGGAAGCTGCAACCAGTTATGAGATGTATTCCCATCTGTGTGGTTTACATAGGGACAATTTCACACACTTTGCCATGATTGGATGGTTTTGAAAATGCTAAGCTATGGGCAAACCTGATTATCTAAGGGTGGCATTGCGTAAAGGGGCATACCAATGGGCAAACCTATTCAGCTGGGCTACACATTGCTTACAGCTGGTAAGCAGAGGTGTGCAATGATTAGTGTAGCTTATTTTTAATTTTGCACACTATTTGCTGTTTGGCATTGATTTATAATTCATTACATGTTATAAATTTGAGTAACATCCGTGATTCATGTGTACTTACACTGTATGGGGTACTTGTGTTTATCTGGGGATTTCACCACTTTATTACAATGACACCTCACATCTGGACTTAATGCAGTACTCCAGTTCACAAATATATGTTATTTAGTAGGTTATACAACAAAAAAATTGTTTATAAATTCCTTTCACGTGTAACTATAGTGAAGATCTGTTTGAGTATACCTCGGTTTTATGTGCAGCTGATATGGCATAGGGGTAAATCACTGTGGCTAAGGTGTGCAGGGTTCTGGGTCCGAGATTTGCAAAAGCTGATTATTTTGTTGCTGGGCAGAACAAGGGCTGTTGGGTACAGAGTGACTGAGGCACTTTTAAGCAGCTGTAAGTGGGTTTGCATGGGATTGCGCGATGGTAAGCAATGCTAACTACCAGGTAAATAGGCTTACAGAGAGTTAGCCTCAAGATTGCTTATTCTGTGTAGGCATTGCTTACGCCTGCACAAACAGCCTTAAACCTGCTTAGTACTGCTTAAAAGTGCTTCCTCCCGCTTACCCATGAGCTAATTTCTTTAAAAGACAAGAAAAAGGGGTGATAGGAAAGAGGTGTGCAATGCTTAGCATTGCTTATTTTTAATTTTACACACTATTTGCTGTATGGCATTGATTTATCATTCATTACATAGCATAAATTTGTTTAGTATCTCTGATTCATGTTTAAGTATACTGTATGGGGCACTTGTGTTTATCGGGGGATTTCTAGCTTAGCAACGGGCACACCTGCACAGCTATGGTTACACTTTATCACTTTTACAAAAAAAGAACTTGTAGTGTTCTTTTATCTATACCCTTCACGGATATCCCTGCTACTGCTACACCTGTTATTTTGTTAGCTTTCTGTTTCACAATGGGCATACTTCTCAACCTCTTGGAGTGCAAACTCTGGACAAACCCTGAAATGATGGGGGAACAAATGGAGGGACAGATTTAACATATTGCTGTGGATATCTGGGTGCATCTGTACATTTTACAGCTATTCTGACGTATTTGGGGTGCTTTGAGCATTCTCACTAATTTTAATTGCCGAATGGCAATTCTTGAGTGCAGGGGCATGTATATTGTGAGAACTCTGCTCTCAGACACATCCCCTGTACTCATCCACGGCTCCATGTTTATTTAGGAACACAGGCAGCGTACCTTAGTAAATATGCATGGCGCGCTGCCATGCTGCACTTAAATGGTCATTTCTGTGCAGGAATCATTTATTTCTGCATGGAAGATTAGTGAATCCTGGGGAACATATTTTGTCAGAAAGTGTAAATCCATACTATACGCAAATTCTTTTTTATAAAAGATTCATAGATGATTTGTTTCTGATTTGTAGGGGTGATTTAGCAATGTTTGATGAGTTCATAAACTATATTCATGGAAGTGTACATTTTTTTAACTTTCAAAAAAAACAGTTGATGTTTCCAAATAAACCCTGTATAGCCTTAAATAAACATTTGCCAGATTGGGAAGATGGTGGAATTAATTTACCGGATATTGATTTATATATTACCTCATCTGTTATTAAAAACATAACACTATGGTTAAATAATTCATACACACCTATATGGAAACAAGCCCATGAGCAGATTTACATAGAAATCAATTATAATCACATACAAGACAACTTAACAGTAATACCATCACCCCTTATATGGATGTTAAAAGATTATTTTTTAGGGAAAAGAATAATATTAATAAATTGCCATCAAACTATGTAAGCTCTACACTTTCAGTGTTCAGAACATATATAAACAAAATACCAAATATTAATTCTTGGACTTTTCTTATTTTCCTATAGCTTTTACACCAAATATTCTAGATACATTCCAAATATCTAAAATAAATATACTTAAAGAAGAAACATTACTCTTTTGGCATCAACTTATAGAGAAAGGGAAAATTCTAACAAAGGAACAGATAATTTATAATTATAATATAAATAAAGACAATTGGCTGTTTTACAAAATCTAAGGCATTTTCTTATAAATAAAATAGAACAAATGCAACCTTCAGTTAGACATGAAGCTCCAAAACTCATTGAATACCTTATTCTTATCACAAAACAGCCTTATCAGGGTACAGGTTATTTGTCTAATATCTATAAAATTGTTAAAAAACAAAAAACTATCATGAAAAATCATACTGGGATTATTATACTTTAATAAACAACCATCCTCCAGTTGAAGAAGAAAAAGTAATATTCTAAAATCTTCCAAATTTTCTACAATATCAAAATACTGGCAATTATTCACTTGGAGATATCTACATAGAAGTTTCTATACACCACATAGGTTAGCCAAAATGTATTCTATTGAAGATCAATGTTGGAGATGCCATACCAAGATAAAAGCAGATTGGCAGCATGTTTTTATGAATGTATATGTCTCAATATGTACTGGAAATCCATTAATTATTTTTTTCAGACTGTTTATAATGATAATTTTCAATTAACAAAGTCTTTAATTTTATTCAACTCTCCTATTCCAAACTGTGTACCAAAAAGACACTAAAATTCTATGGTCACTATTGGCAATTTCACGTAAAATCATAACTATACACTGGAAAATGAGGCTTCACCTACGTTCAAGGAATTTGAGACTTTAACAACAACAGTTGCTCACATGGAAATATTAACAGTGAAGAACAGAACTAAAAAATCTACTTCTTACTATTACTCTTGGATGAAAGTACTAGAAATACTTGAAAATATCAAAGAAGATATATCATCTTATGTTTCTAACTTTATATAATATAGAATTTCAATGTTATTTGCATAGACACCAATGTAAATAGTTATATAATGGTTTGAAGTTAGTAATGTTTTAGAATTGTAAATATGTTATTTATCTTGATTTCATGTAATGTTTAAGACATCTTATTTGAAATAATAAAAAAAAATATTTAGTGAAAAAAAAAAAAAACAGTTGATGAAAAACATATTGATATTTTGATTCATATATATATATATATATATATATATATATATATATGTGTGTGTGTGTGTGTGTGTGTGTGTGTGTTTGTGTGTGTGTGTGTGTATCATTGGAATGTTTACTGCTTCCACATTGCACATTCCCTATGGTAGACAGACTGTTTTGCATGATATCTTATTGATATCATCCTGACATTGTACAGGTGAGATGGATTACTGTTAACTTCTTGTGGATATGTTATGTAGGGTCCTGGGTATGAAACTTGCAAGTGTTGGTATTGTGTTGCAAGGCAGATCTGTTCACCTGTGGAGTAAGGGATATCATTAATTACAAGAGGTACTTAAATTGGGCCCCCTAACCCCCATTAATGGTGCATTTGGCCATATATGTATTTGTTGTGATCTTATACATATATATATATATATATATATATATATATATATATATGCATATATATACATACACATATATTTATATATATATATATATATATATATATATATATATATATATATATATATATATATATATATATATATATATATACACACACACACACACACACACACACACACACACACACACACACACACACACACATATCTACATATATAAGAATACCTTTCCTCTACTGTTGAATGACTGTGCTGGATGATATGTTTAAGAAAATATCAGATTTCTTTATATCTGACATAGCTTAGTGGTAAATCACTTTAGCTATAATGTGCAAAGTCCTGGGTTTGAGATTTGCAAGGGCTGCTTCTTTTGTTGCTGGGCAGAACAGGGGCTGTTGGAGACAGAGTGATTAAGGCACTTTGAAGCAGTTGTAAGTGGGTTTGCACAGGTTTGCGCAACGGTAAGCAATGCTAACTTCCGGTTAAATATGCTTACAGAGAGTTAGCCTGAAAATTGTTTATTCTATGTGCACATTGCTTACCCCTGCACAAACAGGCTTAAACCCACTTACTACTGCTTAAAAGTGCTTATTCCCACTTATCCCCATACTAATTTCTTTAAAAGAAAAGAAAAAAGGGTGATCGGAAAGTGGTGAAAAAGGGGCACAAAGAGGGAAAGACAATAGGGAAAATAAATAGGGATGTGCAGGATAGGTGTAGGGAAGGTCCATAGCTGCCCATTTCTTCTACAGCAACAGCTATGCATATACACTGAATTTGGAGGTAGATTTGGATATGTAAACCCCTGAGGGAGGGGTGAGGACAACAATAATATGTTGTGAAGCCAATTACACCAGATTACGTGTCCAGTAGACATTTGTGTGTGAAATGGACAGTTATATATGGGTTGAGATTTTGTGGGGGGGGCAGATTGCCCTTTTTTATTTTTTTTTAAGGTGAGAGTGAGATATTGGGGAAGGATAGTAGGTATATTTGGGAGATAGGTTGGGCGGGATGACAGACAAGACATGCAAGACAGCATACAGGGATGGTATATGACATGTGAGGATAAAACCTTTGATGTTAAGGGGTGTTTGGAAGTTGGAAGCCCATGAGCCCCAAATGGAAACAGTGGGACTGATGTCCCCATCGATGGGCAGTCACCACTGCACCTTCATGGCCCTAAAGGTGGCTGCACTTGGGGGTTGGCTAGGAGGGCAGACTGACCCTATAAATGTGCCATGCGGCCTTCAAGCTGGCATAGCAGATCTGCAAACTCCCTGTGAAGCTAAGCTACGCATGAGACCCTGGACCTGATGATGGGTGACAGTTTCCTGTCCCTGTCTGCTCCGGGGGGGGGGGTGAGACCCATCCCCTGAGGTGGTTCCACCCGAAGGTGGTGCAGGACCAGCGGATGAGGACATCCCGGGGTGGGCCCCAGATGTGCTGGTGCCCAGTGCCATGGCCAGATGAGTTGTTAGAGGTGGGTCCGCTGGTAGCGGCCTTCCCAAATGTGCTATGGTGTTGCAGTTTTAAAACATATGTGGATTAGTAATAGTCAACACATTCCAGGGTTTGGTATAACAGCATGCATAGATATTCCCATTAACCCAAAACACCAGATATGAAACAGTTGCATAGCAAACAGAACATATGCATATATGGAACCACAGTGGCCATTATAGCAACATGCAGGTTACATTGATGGCAACATGCCAACAATGTGGGAGCATTTCAACATGGCACATGCATAGAAACACATTTCAATACTTATCAAACAATAGGACATATGTCCCAACAGTAGATTTAATTGTACACATGACATACCCATTAAGTTGTGTATTTAGATTATTGTTGCAGATATGTTGGGGGGTGGGACAGAGAGATGTCAATTAACCACTTGTATATCCCTGTAGTTCTTACAACTTTCTTTGTCACTGCTGTAAACTGTACCTTATAGGTATTATTACACTACCCTATGATCGTAGTTTGGACAGTGGTATGTTTGTAGACAAGTATATACATGAACTGTGTTTTACCTACAGTATACACCTCTTACCTGGTATACCTGTGGAGGTATTGTTTGTTAACACTGCCTGACTGTTTATAAGCATATTCCCAGATTCCAGGTTGATGTTATGCACATACCTGTCAATCTCTTATTGCACACACTCTGGTCAAGGCTTGACAATATGCAGGTGGAACTGGGACATATTTTGACAATTGCCCTCATAAACTTTTGGTGAGTTGCTACAATGACAGGTTTGTTTTCATATACATTTTCTGAATATTTACAAGTCTGACAATCAGTTATACATCATTCAGAGATCATCACAGTGATTTGCCAGGAGGCAGGGTAAAGGCAATGGATATGGGACAATTATCTGGACATTCTGAACAAATCTGTACAGTTGAGGGGTATGATTATGCATACAGCTTACTACCACTTCCAGGATTTGAACCATGGCTGTGTGTGCTAAAAATAAAACAGTGTACATCGCAGTTGAGTGTGCTATTTAGATATTGCTGTGTATCTTTTCACTGTTTTCTGTCTATAAGTCTCCCATGGTTTTACAATCTGACCTTGTAATTACAACAGTCTTATAAAGGGATTCCTAGACATTTTTATTATGTAGCACAATGTGGGTGACAGTGATAACTAATACATTATTATTCAGACAAACTGCAACACTAACAATGCCATACAATACCAGAATAAACAGTACCAGTCCAGGAATTCAATCTTTATTTCCAGGCAGTTTTCTTATCTGACAGACCTGTGGAGGGAATGTTTGTTAACACTACCTGAATGTTGCCACACATTACCAGATTCCACATTATTATTATGCACATACATCTCACTCTGTTACTGCACACACTCAGGTCATAGCTTCACAACATGGAGTTAGAGATGGGACATAATTTGCATATTACTCTCATAACATTTTGGTGAGTTGCTAGAGTGAAAGGTTTGCTCTTACAGATATTTTTCTGATGGTTATGATGTCTGACAATCAGTTGTATGTCATTATTTGCTTCCTAAACTTCTGGGATCATCCCACTGATTTGTCAGGGGGACAGGGTGACAGGCGGAAAATTTAAGCCAATTATCTGAACTTTCTGAAAAAATCTGTACAGTTGAGGGGTATGATTATGCATACAGCTTACTACCACTCCCAACATTAGAATCATGGCTGTGTGTGCTAAATATACAACAGTTTACATCTCAGTTGGGTGCGCTATTTGGATTATGCTGTCTATCTTTTCACTGTTTTTCTATCTAAGTCTCTCTCAGTTGTACAATATGACCTTGTGATTACAACAGTCATATACAGACATTCCTACACATTTTATTTATGTAGCACAGGGTGGGTAACAGTGCTTAATACAACAGCACTATTAAGAGAATGCAACACTACATTACTATATGATACCAGAGTAAACACAAGCAGTCCAGGAGTTAGACCTTTATTGCCACGCTATTACCCTTTTATTTACATACAACCTATATGAGATTCTTCCTGCCATATTGTCTGGTTTATTCAGTACATCCCATACACAATACAGGTTTTATACTGGCAATTAACGTTCTACTACTTTTACATGTATTTCTTATGACAGTACATGCAAGATTATTACTTACCTGACTCACGACATAGCCTTTACAGCCTACATGTATGGGCTTCCTGACTGACAGCCCGCTCTGCTGCAGCTTTCAGACATAGAGGAATATTTATCCATACCTATCCATCATACACACAAGCTAGGCAATTATTAAACAGTTAGTAGAATGAGTACTTACACACTGCTGGGACATCACCCTCTGCTAACTTCTTGGATCCACTGATCCAAGAGCTCCCTCTTCTGCTGTTTCAGGTTGACATAGTAATGTCTGACCTGCTCACCAGTTCGAGGATGCCAGTGCCTCTGCTGAGGGCACAGGCAAGACCGACACAGGCTACCGCTGTATATTGGGAACCTGGTACTGGCCCTGCAGCAGCCTCTCTTTGTGATCTTTTACCAGGAGTCCTGCCATGACCGTAAAATCCTGGATGCCCCAGCGCTGCACTCGGAAGCACGGTCCTTCCCCAACACCGGCCAATATGCCTACGAGGAAGCTGCAACCAGTTATGAGATCTATTCCCATCTGTGTGGTTTACATAGGGACAATTTCACACACTTTGCCATGATTGGATGGTTTTGAAAATGCTAAGCTATGGGCAAACCTGATTATCTAAGGGTGGCATTGCGTAAAGGGGCATACCAATGGGCAAACCTATTCAGCTGGGCTACACATTGCTTACAGCTGGTAAGCAGAGGTGTGCAATGATTAGTGTAGCTTATTTTAATTTTGCACACTATTTGCTGTTTGGCATTGATTTATAATTCATTACATGTTATAAATTTGAGTAACATCCGTGATTCATGTGTACTTACACTGTATGGGGTACTTGTGTTTATCTGGGGATTTCACCACTTTATTACAATGACACCTCACATCTGGACTTAATGCAGTACTCCAGTTCACAAATATATGTTATTTAGTAGGTTATACAACAAAAAAATTGTTTATAAATTCCTTTCACGTGTAACTATAGTGAAGATCTGTTTGAGTATACCTCGGTTTTATGTGCAGCTGATATGGCATAGGGGTAAATCACTGTGGCTAAGGTGTGCAGGGTTCTGGGTCCGAGATTTGCAAAAGCTGATTATTTTGTTGCTGGGCAGAACAAGGGCTGTTGGGTACAGAGTGACTGAGGCACTTTTAAGCAGCTGTAAGTGGGTTTGCATGGGATTGCGCGATGGTAAGCAATGCTAACTACCAGGTAAATAGGCTTACAGAGAGTTAGCCTCAAGATTGCTTATTCTGTGTAGGCATTGCTTACGCCTGCACAAACAGCCTTAAACCTGCTTAGTACTGCTTAAAAGTGCTTCCTCCCTACCCATGAGCTAATTTCTTTAAAAGACAAGAAAAAGGGGTGATAGGAAAGAGGTGTGCAATGCTTAGCATTGCTTATTTTTAATTTTACACACTATTTGCTGTATGGCATTGATTTATCATTCATTACATAGCATAAATTTGTTTAGTATCTCTGATTCATGTTTAAGTATACTGTATGGGGCACTTGTGTTTATCGGGGGATTTCTAGCTTAGCAACGGGCACACCTGCACAGCTATGGTTACACTTTATCACTTTTACAAAAAAAGAACTTGTAGTGTTCTTTTATCTATACCCTTCACGGATATCCCTGCTACTGCTACACCTGTTATTTTGTTAGCTTTCTGTTTCACAATGGGCATACTTCTCAACCTCTTGGAGTGCAAACTCTGGACAAACCCTGAAATGATGGGGGAACAAATGGAGGGACAGATTTAACATATTGCTGTGGATATCTGGGTGCATCTGTACATTTTACAGCTATTCTGACGTATTTGGGGTGCTTTGAGCATTCTCACTAATTTTAATTGCCGAATGGCAATTCTTGAGTGCAGGGGCATGTATATTGTGAGAACTCTGCTCTCAGACACATCCCCTGTACTCATCCACGGCTCCATGTTTATTTAGGAACACAGGCAGCGTACCTTAGTAAATATGCATGGCGCGCTGCCATGCTGCACTTAAATGGTCATTTCTGTGCAGGAATCATTTATTTCTGCATGGAAGATTAGTGAATCCTGGGGGACATATTTTGTCAGAAAGTGTAAATCCATACTATACGCAAATTCTTTTTTATAAAAGATTCATAGATGATTTGTTTCTGATTTGTAGGGGTGATTCAGCAATGTTTGATGAGTTCATAAACTATATTCATGGAAGTGTACATTTTTTAACTTTCAAAAAAAACAGTTGATGTTTCCAAATAAACCCTGTATAGCCTTAAATAAACATTTGCCAGATTGGGAAGATGGTGGAATTAATTTACCGGATATTGATTTATATATTACCTCATCTGTTATTAAAAACATAACACTATGGTTAAATAATTCATACACACCTATATGGAAACAAGCCCATGAGCAGATTTACATAGAAATCAATTATAATCACATACAAGACAACTTAACAGTAATACCATCACCCTTATATGGATGTTAAAAGATTATTTTTTAGGAAAAGGAATAATATTAATAAATTGCCATCAAACTATGTAAGCTCTACACTTTCAGTGTTCAGAACATATATAAACAAAATACCAAATATTAATTCTTGGATTTTCTTATTTTCCCTATAGCTTTTACACCAAATATTCTAGATACATTCCAAATATCTAAAATAAATATACTTAAAGAAGAAACATTACTCTTTTGGCATCAACTTATAGAGAAAGGGAAAATTCTAACAAAGGAACAGATAATTTATAATTATAATATAAATAAAGACAATTGGCTGTTTTTACAAAATCTAAGGCATTTTCTTATAAATAAAATAGAACAAATGCAACCTTCAGTTAGACATGAAGCTCCAAAACTCATTGAATACCTTATTCTTATCACAAAACAGCCTTATCAGGGTACAGGTTATTTGTCTAATATCTATAAAATTGTTAAAAAACAAAAAACTATCATGAAAAATCATACTGGGATTATTATACTTTAATAAACAACCATCCTCCGGTTGAAGAAGAAAAAAGTAATATTCTAAAATCTTCCAAATTTTCTACAATATCAAAATACTGGCAATTATTCACTTGGAGATATCTACATAGAAGTTTCTATACACACATAGGTTAGCCAAAATGTATTCTATTGAAGATCAATGTTGGAGATGCCATACCAAGATAAAAGCAGATTGGCAGCATGTTTTTTATGAATGTATATGTCTCAATATGTACTGGAAATCCATTAATTATTTTTCAGACTGTTTATAATGATAATTTTCAATTAACAAAGTCTTTAATTTTACTCAACTCTCCTACACCAAACCGTCTACCAAAAAAGGCACTAAAATTCTATGGTCACTATTGGCAATTTCACGTAAAATCATAACTATACACTGGAAAAATGAGGCTTCACCTACGTTCAAGGAATTTGAGACTTTAACAACAACAGTTGCTCACATGGAAATATTAACAGTGAAGAACAGAACTAAAAAATCTACTTCTTACTATTACTCTTGGATGAAAGTACTAGAAATACTTGAAAATATCAAAGAAGATATATCATCTTATGTTTCTAACTTTATATAATATAGAATTTCAATGTTATTTGCATAGACACCAATGTAAATAGTTATATAATGGTTTGAAGTTAGTAATGTTTTAGAATTGTAAATATGTTATTTATCTTGATTTCATGTAATGTTTAAGACATCTTATTTGAAATAATAAAAAAAAAATATTTAGTGAAAAAAAAAAAAAACAGTTGATGAAAAACATATTGATATTTTGACAATTGAACACGCTGGATAATATGCTGTGTCATTAAAAGATTTTCTACATTGACCACACTGTCTCCTGGTTGGATTTTGTTTGTTTGCAATCCCTTGTATGTAGCACAACTCCTTTGTATAGGCAAGACAGCCACATCAAAGGACATTATAGTCCATTTGTTCTCAGCCCTTATCACAGCAATAATTGAGTACAATGCACACTTTTGCATGTACCTTACCACATATCTTCCAGGGATGATTTACTCAAGAGTCTCACTTTTGCAACAGTGAGCTACCACACATCTTATCGACCATATCTAAGTATTCTTTGTGATGCATAACCATTAGGAGTTGACAGTGCAGACTTCCCTTCAAGGTGTTATACAAGATGCATGTGTGATACATGTTTCTGTGTTGCACCCAGTAAATACATAGCTCGCTAACAATATTGGTGGTATGGGTTACAGTTATGCAGCTGTGGGTTGTGTGCATAAATATGCCATGCAAACCTATCAACTAGTCAGGATTGCTCACAATTTAAACTACAGATGTAACACTGTCCCTTTTAATACCTCAGAAAAGTGGTAATTTTTGCAGAAGGTGTGCTTGATTACCCTTACAGATTACTGAATATCATCGCAGTTGTACACTAGTGTTCATGCAGAACACGTATTATAAGTCACAATCACATATTGCATGTCAGTGACACAGACTAATGGTGGTATTGCTATGATATTGTCCATGACTGTGCATGCTTCTGTCTATTGTTGTGCATGACTGTTGCTGTGTGTCCTGATTGAGATCTACGGTGAGATTACATTCATATTCCAGCAAATCATTTTGTACCTCTTCACAATATGCACTTACCCCCTAATGTATATACCGGCCTTAATAAATGTCCTCGCCTGTGATCATGTCAGGGTATTTATATCACAACCAATATGTGACCTTATGTGACAGTCACATAATATTCAATAACTGTGTGATGATATGACTGTACCCACACAGGAGGTGCACACAGCAGTGTGTACTGTATCGTGTACATGTGTAGTTAATGTTCATGCTACAACTGTCTTGTCTTTGTGATGAACCTACACTGTCATGCCCTTATGTGCTTTACATTACCATGTATCCCTTGTCCTCTTACCCCTTCTTCCTTACTACCATTCATGTGTGTGTGGCCCTTTTCAATACACACGCGTTCCCAGAACAGCGTATTTATAATGTTTTAGAATCTATTAGAACTTTATACTTTGCCTTATATTAAACCCTGGTAATCATTGTGTCTATCTGCACAATCCTGCAGAGCTAGTTTGCCCATAGGTAAACATGTCTGCATGTCTGCAGGTGTTTGTGCTGCTTTACATGGTTTTCTGGCTGGCAACACTATTGCTGGCCATTAAACCATGGTTGTATCCATGTATGTGTGGGTGATGCACGGCATGCATATACAATTAGCACTGCTGCTCATCATGCAAACATGTAAACTTCATGTAGGCATCGCACTAAGTCTATACAGAGTGTATTGAATTCCCAGGATGGTATAAATTATGAAAGAGCATTCATATTTCATTTTTGTACTCATTGCGGCTAGTTAATAGGCATAAATTAAACACTATGCACAATTGACAGAGGCATGCATTGAATAAGTGTGCTTTCATATTCAAATAATCATTCCACTTAACTGAGGGAATAATTTCACTAAATATTGCTTGAAATGGGTTGATTTCCAATTTCTTAATTATATTCCAAATAGATTGTTTCATATTGTTTACTGGCATGTGTCTTAAATCATTACTACTGGCATGTATTATTCTTATTATAATACTATATTTTATTTTCCAAGTAAAATATCACTTATGTCTGGAAAATCAACTAACTTTAGTCTAGAAAGTGAAAGAGTGGTAGTTCTTTCCCTACTGATTGCACATAACTCCCTATCACAATATTTGACCATTGAGTTTCCTTCTACCAAAATACTAGGATCCAAACCAAAATAAGTTTTGCTTTCATCAGCAGAAGCAATGGAATTCATCATAATATTGTCTTCCAATTAATTTAAACTTGCATCACCACCTAATGCTTACCTCTTTAATGTTTTGTATGCATTCTCTCTGAAAAATGTCAACACACATTTCAGCACTACTGTCTTTAATCAGTTCAGTGATATTATCTCCATTTTGTTTGTATGACTCACCTACATTTGTGTTAGAATTGTTCAACAGTGACATAAGTATTCTGAAAAAGAGAAACACTGTTTTGCTCTCAAAATGAATTACTCTCTGACAAGATACTGTTCTCAGCATTTACTTTTCTTTTAGGACAACCTAACTTAACTTTTTTTATGCTGTTTAAAATTGTTATGAGTTTTTTTTTCCTTTTTTCTGTGGTGAATTTGCATCAGTATTAACCTCTTTATCTCTTGATTCACCAATATTTGTGTACTGTTCAGGATTAACTTGGTTAAGCATAGATCCCAAATCCTCATTGCAATAGTTAGATAGTTGCTAATAGTATGAATTGCTTTACCAGTAGAACAATCATAGTTAATTGTAGGATAAATTATTTAATCTGCTATAATCATTCTTAATTCTTCCAACTTATTACAGTTAATACATATTTGTTAGCAGATTCACTGTTCTTTATGTATACCTCGCATCCTGAACATTCTATTAAAAATTATATTTTAATTAATCTTGTATAGTGTATGTATTCAAGTTATCCATATGGAAAGGGTAAAAGAAAAACACACTATATAAAATAAGACCAAGTAAGTAAAAGTAACAGTGAGTGATTAGTTAGTAGTAAGATCTAAGAACTGTAACAATGCAAAAGTAATCAACTATGGAGAGTTGAATAAGCAAAATGGCATGGTGATAAATGATTTAACCAGCAACCTAAGTTTAATCTAAAATAACACAAAAAAGCAACTTGACTGATGTTAAATAAGAAATATTCTGTTATGAAATATGAGCAAGAGAAACCAAAATAAATTATACTGTATTTTCACTAAAAAATCATTAATTGAAAATACATTCTATTAGTAAGACTTAATAGTATCAAGACAAGTAAATCTTTAAAGAATGAGAGTCAGAAAGATAGACAATCCTATTATTTCACTATGGCGCTAATGCTAATCTAAATTTAATATTTATTCACTGTTATAGAACAATGCCTTAAGCTTATCTAACAAAGCTGATTATACAATATTAACCAGAGTAAGTTTTAGAGGGGTATGAAAGACAGAGAGCCTTGTTTCCCAAACTGGGGTTACTCTATGAGTAGCTAATAACATTCTTCTACTCACCACAGCTGCTATGCCTGCTTTATCGTCAGGAGTACAGGAAGCTCAGACTCATAAGCAACCTAAAAGGCCAAGGGCTTCATCATGCCACTATACATAACTGCTCAATAACATACACAAACACACACACACACACACACACACACACACACACACACACACACACACACACACACACACACACACACACACACAAGCACACACACACACACACACACACACACACACACACACACACACACACACACACACACACACACATATATATATATATATATATATATATATATGTGTGTGTGTGTGTGTGGGTATGCATGGGTCTACTTCAAAGTTTTGAAAGACAACTTTCTTGAATCCAAAATCATTGAGATGAAAATAGTAAAACCACATTTCCGCGAACTGTTAAACCAGTGGAAACGTTCACCGGGAAACTAACCACTTGTCCAGCAGGACAAAATACACACAACAAAGCAAGTAAAACCCACCAAAGTGGGGGGCTTTGCCCCCACACCCCCAGTGTGTGGGGCTGCAACCTCCAACCCCCTAACTAAATATACCAACTCCTAGATCACACTATAATGGGCAAAAGGACAAACTTCCCCATGCATGCCAAGTGGTTCCTTTCCCTGTGAACATTTTTGAAGGTTTGATGGTTCACGGAAATGTGGTTTTGCTATTGTCATCTCGATGATTTTTGGATTCAAGTAGGTGTTTTTTTTTGATACTTTGAAGTGGACCCATATGTATATATGGGTTTATGTCAGATGATCAGGTTTTCAGAAACTCAAACTTCATATGTTTGAGACCATAAGTTTGACCTTCCGAAGACTTGAAACATTTATATGGAGATTGATGTACAATGGGTATTGAGGAAATTCACCCTTTTGCCTACAGTAATGTGATCTCAGTTAGCATATATAATTTGCAGGGGGTGTGGGGTGCAGGGGCGGCTTTCTCCTCTGAAAAAACGTTGATTCTTTGTTGCTTTGTTTTGTTCAAGTTTCCAAAAACTCGATCATCTCATATAAACCAATACACACACACATATATATATATATATATATATATATATATATATATATATTTATATATATATATATATATATATATATATATATATATATATATATAGAGAGAGAGAGAGAGAGAGAGAGATAAATCAACTACACTGTGTAATACCTTAAAACTTATGTAGTAGTGGAGGCTCATGAAATATATACAAATGACCCCTAAAGGACATTTCATCAGTTCAGCTTAATGACTTTTGAATGTGCATGGCCTTTTACTTTTTAAGACTTCATGGGCATGTGTAGGACTATAAAGTGAAACCCATGAGCTGTAGACATGTTTTTTTCTGTATGGTTTGTCAGTGTGACCTTTTTACCCTTTGCTTGGATGTTGTTTGGGATATTTGTCTGAATGTAACCATAAAGACTTAAAAAGTAAAAAATAAAAAGTCATGGGCATTCTGAAGCAATGCACCTGAGACACCACTACAACAGGTTTAAATTATTAGACAGTGAAGACTCTAGCTTCCCCTAGGTCTTTCTTGCCATTTTTACATATATGTTACACATATGTATATGTATCTAGATAGATAGATAGATATATAGATAGATATGAAATAGATGCAGCATACATGAATGGGTGCCTTAGTTGAAGAAGGTGTGTGTGGGCTGCTGGTAATCCGCACGAAAAATCCACTACCAATCATTCACACACACACACACACACACACACACACACACACACACACACACACGTGCATGAGCGAGCCAGTAAGTGTGTATGTTTGTGTACCTATATGCCTACATATATATGTATGTGTTTATATATATATATATATATATATATATATATAGATAGATAGATATAGATAGATAGAGATATATAATATGGGTCTACTTTGGAAGCTCAAAGTTTCAAAACTTCAAACTTCATATGGTCAAAAACATTAGACTGAAGATTTGAAACTTAAATGTAGATCCCCTTACAATGCGAAATGGAAATTTACCATTCTCTTCACCGTAGCATGATTTCAAGACTTGGTATATTTAAGGAGCAGGGGGTATGGGGCGTGCAGGGGGGCTTGCCTGCCTGCATAAATGTAAAATAGAATATTTTTATGTTTTTTATTGAAGTTTCAAACTTTCAAAACTTTGTTGTTATGGTCTCGGTGATATGAAGTTTGAAGTTTTGAAAGTTCGGCTTTATACGCATATATCTATCTATGTATACAATATGTGTGTGTGGAGGAGGCAGCATTTATTTCATCCCAAGAAGATGGAAAGTACTACAACATGGAACAATTCGACAGTAAATCGCAAATGTAAACTACTACCCATCTATATCAAAGAAAGCTGATACAGTAAGCAAATGCCAACAATGTGTGACATAGTGCATATGAAAATAATTGTTTCCCGACCCCAAACTTTGTCTGAAATAGGCTTATCCTAACTTAAACACTAAACACAGTCTGCCACAGCCACCCTAATCCCATCATAACCCCAACCATAATCGCAACCCTAATGATGTGAGCTTTGGATATAATAAAGAATGAAGTTAGGGTTTACTTTCTTTATGAGAGCTGCACAAAGGTTATGGGTAAAGCATAAGTGAAGATCAATAATTATTTCATGTTTAAACTTAAATGTATATTTTAGCCATATTCCTCAAAGCTGTAAGCTATTTCTTAGATGACAAGGGTTGAAATAATCTAAACCACACAGTGTGAATGAAGATTCAGGCTTAATTCAGGTATACTCCTTTTAAACAAGGTAGCTCTGGCCTTCAAAAGTTAATGGCTAAGACTAGTTTTATGCCTGCACTAAGTTTAGAAAGATGTAGTTTTTTATATGTTAGTGGTATCAGCAGGGATGTAGACACCAAAAGGACTGATATATTTCAAGAACAATTCAAAAATATATAGTCTGGTTTACTTCCCATGTAATGTACTATTTCAATGTGTGTGTGTGTGTGTGTGTGTGTGTGTGTGTGTGTGTGTGTGTGTGCATGTGTGTGCGTGTGTGTGTGTGTGTGTGTGTGTGTGTGTGTGTGTGTGTGTGTGTGTGTGTGTGTGTGTGTGTGTGTGTGTGTGTGTGTGTGTGTGTGTGTGTGTGTGTGTGTGTTTGTGTGTGACCGTGTGTGTGTGTGCGTGTGTGTGTGTGTGTGTGTGTGTGTGTGTGTGTGTGTGTGTGTGTGTGTGTGTGTGTGTGTGTGTGTGTGTGTGTGTGTGTGTGTGTGTGTGTGTGTGTGTGCGCAGATGTGTGTGTGTGTGTGTGTGTGTGTGTGTGCATGCGTGCATGCACACAATGAACATATGTGTGTGGGATGAGAAGGGGTAAAGTCCAGCTCTCTTCACTCTTTAAAGAAACTTTATAAAATAGTTTTACTAACCAATGCAAGTAGTATCATGAACATGCTAATTTTCTTCTAGTTGTCTGTTTCCCTTTCTCTGTGCTACATGTTAGGGTTATGCTCTGCTGCCTTCATTGCCTTGTGGAGCATTTCACTAATGCCATTCAGATCATTACACCCAGCATGGATCTTTATACACATAATGTTTTCTCTTAACCGTCTTTTTTAATTTTTTTCTCACTCAGTGCCTTTTCAGGGAGAGGTTATGTCTGGCTGCATTTATTCCCATGTTTTCCCGATTACTTAAAGGAACATGAAATGCACACATGCAACACTTTACTTCTGTCTTTTCTGTCTTTGCAATCCACTGCACTTTATATGTATATGTGTACGTGTGTGTTCACATGTTGAGGAGAGTATATGCCTAGCCTCCTTGGATCTCTCATAGGAGATTTCATTTGCAGATCACTGTAAGTAGAGTAGTAGATTGCATTTTTTGTATAACTTGCTCTTGCAAAGATTCAGCTGAAGGTGTGAATCTATAAATAACTTGACCTCTCTTTTCCAAATGTATATTTCCAAACATTTTTTTTTCCTTTCTTATCTTCAGATCACTGTAAGCACTACACTGTGTCCTGCATCCATACATTTTTTCTGAGTAGGTTTGATTTTTTAGACTAACAAAGTGACAGTTGTGGAATGGGACTTTGGTGAAACTTTGCCCTTTTTCCTACTAACTTCATTGATTTCTGTCAGTTTAATTTTTTTGTAATCTGTCAATATCCTCTTCAAACTTCACAAATCAAGAGATGTACCTTGACTTTATTTTACCATTTTATTTTTGTCACTCTGATAATGCATGGTTGCTTGTTTTCAGTCACAGTGAAACAATTCATCCTCCACAGTAGTTTGCTTTAGTCCCTCATTTTTTAACTTTTTTCTTTCTTTTTTTCACACAGACACATAGGCATGCATGCATGTGCACACATGTACATGCACACGCGCGCGCACACACACACATACACACACACATATAATATGAGCTTTCCTATCTACACATCATCCACCCAGTGTCTACCCTAATATCAACAGCTTTTTTAAAATGAATATCTGTTATTGTGTGTTTCTGCTTTTTTTTCTGAAATCACAAGATGCTCTATCACAAATTTTACATTTTTTTAGCCCACGTGTAAATTGACCCTTCTTACGACTGCCACAACTGGACAATTTTCATTAATTGTGTACTAAAGGGAAACATTTGCCCCAACAATGAGAGACTGTTAGAACTTATATTCTTTTGTAGAAGGAATTGATGCACTTTTTTGGGAGAGCCTGTTATGTATAGCTAACATGCTGATTCAAAACTTTGGGAAAACTGAGATCCCTGCTAATTATATTATAGACAGCACCCCAACAAATGTGGACCCAGTGGTACATGATCTGTGTACTCAGGATGATAGCAACCTGAATGTTAACCTCCACATATCCACAGTAGTAAGGAAATCCTTCTATATGGCACATCTGATAAGTAAAGGGATCACATCTAGATCTACGGATGTTATAATTCCATTATACTCGGCCTTCATCAGACTAATAATTGAGTACAGTGCTCCCTTTTGGATGTACCTGGCCAGACACCTGGAAAAATTAGAGAGACCACAGAGGTTTCTCACCAAGAAATTATAGAATACACAAAACAAATCTTACATGGAAAGACTGAAAGCCCTGTCACTGTATTCTGTCTCCTACAGGTTGCTAAAAGGTGACCTGTGCCTGGTTTACAGGGCAGTCTCTGACCAAGCCCTGATGGAAACACTATACATTCATAAATTAAACTACACAAGGGTCATTCACTCCAGGGATCCTAACCAAGCCTTTGACATGAACAGGTCATGCTGGAGAGATAGATACATCTCCCAGAGACTGACACTTCTCTGGAATAAGCTTCCAATTCTTGTTAAAAAGAGTACCTCCCTGACCCTTTTCAAATGCAACCTAGGCCAATGGATGAGTGACTGCAAATTCACTCCTTGGGTAGCACCCAAGTCCCTCCTGGACAGAGGAAGTTGGTACTAACTATTATAAACCCTCACCTCTGTGAACTTACTCACCCACCTAGCTACCGACAAATGGGCAACTCTGGATAAATAAGGCTAGGCTTGTAAGGTCTCTACAGCCATTAGCCTAGTAAACTTCTATGAACTTATGAACCTATGGTTTGAATTTGTGAATAGCAATCTCCCAAGTGAACACCGTGAACCAACTAAGTATGATCTTTTTCAACAGCTACTAGAACTGTTATCCACAGTCCTGTTCAAGAAGGTTCACATGTTCTTTGTCAGTCTCTAAAACTGTGGAAAGTCTAAGAATTTTTCCTCTCCATACTTGCTGAGATGACTTGATAATCCAGCTTTGACTGTCCCATTAATATTTGCCTTTGTAAGGGGTGATAATTTTGTGGGATGACATCCTCAGTGACACCCTCAGTGGAGTAAGGAAATCAGTTCCTGATATCTAGGTCCTTGGACAGGTAAAGTGTATAAAAAGTATAAGGTGTCTCACAAAACAATATTGGAGTAACGATTGCTAAATGTTTATGGCATTATGTTCTTGCACCTTGACAGTGATCAATAATGGGAGGATTTACAATCTGATGAATGGTAACTTGATACAAAATGCAATCTGCTCAATCCCATCTCTCTGAATTTAAATTACACAGAATAATTTACATATATCAGGCCTTTTTTGAATTTGCAATTATGTGAAAAATGTTTTCACCATCAATTTCTTTCCCATCTGTGTGCAACCACAATGTTGGCATATAGATAAGTGGTGATGGGGGTTGCATGGAGGCTTGTTTGCCCTCAGTAGAAAAAAACTCTGAAACTAATGTCTCCTGCAGTTTTAATATACATACACTTTAATGAGCTTGACCTGATTGGTCTCCTTTTGGAGTCTTAGTCTTTGAGTTTTTGTTCTGAACTTTAAACAAGGTATCGAAAGTTCCCTATCTCATAAGGTCTGAGTTATAAGTTATGAACCAGTTAATAAGTAAAAGGCTTAATGGCAGGAGACTAGAGCTGGTTCTTTCATCTCATTTCTTTTAGAGTGGAAATGAGTGTGCCCAGCCAAGAGATGAATGGTTTACATGACAGAAGACCGATGACAGTCGGACATGACTGTCAGAAAAGGTGGAAGAGTGACACTGAATTGAGACAGGTGACAATAGTTAGTCCAACACTCTGACACCATATAGAAAAAATGGGAAAAAAGAGGGTTGATGATAATAATGATGAAGAGTTCATGTGTAAACATGTATGATTCTGTCCAATGTTATCTGTTTATTTAATTATTTTGTTGACATTTGTTTACCAGGAAAGTCCGAATGGGTAAAAAGAACCTATTTTCAGCAGAAGCCCAGGGAGAAAAGCTCCAACATAGCAGACAGTTATTTACATATATATTGCAATAATATTCCATTTATACAGTGCTAGGCAAATAACAAGAAGTAGTTAGTTAATATCACAGTGGAAAGATTTCCATGGAAACATTATAAACATATCATTGGAGCAATACAATCAAACATTAAGAGGTAAGCATGAGGTGGATTCTTATTCTTGATACAGTAGAGGATAGGTATCTTACCTTTCTACTTGGGGTGACTAATGAACTTCATTCTGCAAGTGATTTGAAACAAAGATATTGTATGCTGCCATTACAGTATGATCGAAGAGGAAATGTAGTGGATAGGTGAAGGAAGACAGGAAGGGATTTGTTATATATTTAGGTTGGAATTAAACAAAGAGTGGGTTAATAAGTGGTGTATCTCTTTCTTCAGCTTCTTATAACTTTTGCAGGGTGAAGTGTGCCTTGTATCCCATGTCATCAGAACTAAAAAGATATCTGGAGTAAAGTCCTTAAACTAGCAGGAAAGGCATGATGCATATCCCTTTCTGCAGTTTTTTACACCTTTTGCAAGGTAATGCATGCCTTGTATGCCAATCCCTTTCTGCAGTTTCACATTCCTTTTAATATGAATAAAGGTACTGTAGTGCACAGAATGCTGGGATGGTTATATGATGATGGTGATGAGTACTGTAGACCATTAGGATTTATCTTTCCATTATCTTTCTTAACTTTATCAGTGAATTATTTGTAGAATAAAGATACTCCAGCTTATCCAGGGATTCATATTACACATTTTATTACAAGCAGATATCTTCAAGTGGCAACAAATTGGGATAATCAAAGATGGAGGCCAAGAGGTGGGGATCAGATTCATAAATATTTGGTAAACAATAACAATTTATTTAGTAGCGTATGTCATTTGCAATAATTTTTAATAATTACCATTCTACCAGCATCTCAAAGCAAAGGACTAGGCAAAAATCTGAAAAGCAGCAAGCAGACACTGAAGATAAATTATCAAGTATGAGTTAAGGGTGCTTACTATGTGACATTTTAGCAATAGAGTAGTGACTTCCTTTGGCAAGATGCAAACACTCAAGTATTGAGTTTTACACTACCATTTCAGTTTTGAGCTATCTTCTCAAAATGGAATTGTTGCCTGTATGTTGCCAACCTCAACCAACATGACCTCTGAACTTTTGTTCATTAGGTAAAATGCTGAATCTTTTTTGTAGATGGTGTGATACATGTGAAGATGGACAGAACTGGACAGTGGCATGGCTACAACATTGAAGTTTACCCACTGATTCATAAGGTACAGTATAAGCATAACCAGACTTGTCTAAGAAGTTTTAATTCAGCTATACACCTAAGCATTAATACAGTGCATATGAAACAATATGTAATGTGAGATCTGGATTTGCATTCACTCATTTTTATGCTATGAATTTTGATGCCAATAAAGCATTAATGTGTAAATGTACATTATTCATTCCAGTATTAATTTGAGTAAAGGTGCTGTAGTGCACAAGACACAGTGAATATGTTCCAAAAATGGTAAAAATAATCTTGTTAAGCATCTTTCTGACCTCAGAAGTGTGCTAAGCACTGTTAAGATCAAATCTCACATGTGGAATTAACAATGGACAGTGCCTGCTGGCAAAGAACAATGCCAGAAAGTAAAATGGTTTCAAAAGCTGTTAAGTCACCCTACCACACTTACAAAACAAAAGTGTAAAAGAGCAAAGTGGTTAAGTATTGTAAAACGGTTTGGTCTGCAATGGGACACTTCATTCCTGCCAGCTGAGCATCTGGCAGCACTGTTTTACCTGCCTTCAAAGACTTTGAAAGGTGGTAATACAGTTTTGTCTCCCACATCTTTTTTCTGAAATTGGTAATACATAAAACAGATAAAGTTCCATACACTATGAAGAATTATGATCAGATCTCACTGATTATAACCCTTATTATGTGCTCTTAACACGAATTACAAGATCAACTAAAAAATGAACTTAGCATTTATGTCTTGACCGAAACATAAACCTCTATGGTGTTATTGTTTGTCTTTCGGCTTTTCCCAGTTAGGGGTCACCACAGTGGAACTCCGGTCCACTAATGATTGGCAGTAGATTTTCATGAACTCCAAGGTGCCAGCTCAACGTTCAACCTTCAACAAAGGCACGCCCATTTACGCATGTCTTTCGAACGCCCACCCAACCGCACTGTGCTTAAAAGCACTGGTTAAGTTCAATTAAATAAATATTACACACTGCTGAGAACTCTTTTCTGAAGTTTCAAGTGTTAGTGTCTTCTAATTTTTTTAAAACATAAAAAAATCAATAAATGGAATGTCACCTTTAGCTCTATCACTGGGTACTAAACTGAGTTTCTTGAAGTGCAAAAAATATTCAGCTGAGCTAGATGTGCACTGCTGCAGATACTCAAATGTGCAGAATTATACTCAGTTACATCTGAGTCCTTTCCACATAGTAACCCTATACATATAGAGTGTGGTACTGCTCTTGATGTAGGCATACTCTACAGTGCCCCATTTCACTTATATGTATGCCATTATGGCATCAGAACCACATTTCTGTTCATTGCTATATACTCTAAACTATCTTATTACTTTCACTTGTTGTTTGTTATGGCACCTGGGATAAATTACTAGTTTTTGCTGCAAACTGAAAAGGTCCCATCACTTTAAGTTGCCTGCTGCCGTGGCATGAAGGCCAGAGTGATAGTCATTGCTTGCAGTATCCAGAAAGTTGTTGCTATTACCTTTGCTGATTTTGTTTCACCATTTACTGCTTTTGACTACATTGTAATGAAAGCTCTTTACTATTTGTGGCACTTGTGCCTGTTTCTAGTTGCCATATTGTCATATTATACACACAAACTGTGCTACTGCTATTGTTATACTGTTGTTATAACACTGACTCACTAGATTACAACCTTCTAATCCCTTTGCATTTTGGAGCTATTGACTCCCTGTGAGACAATCATCTGCTGTTCTGAAAACCATGACAGATTTCTTAGCCTGCTTTTAAACCATTTGCTGGGACTCTCTTCACTATAATTTAAATTTCAATACTGATTTATTGTGTAAGCTTGAGCCAGATTTGAAACTGTAACAACAGGAGCCTACTTTCAACTGTAATTCTCAAGTTGTGTTAAGGTGGACCTGCCGAGCTAATTGTGTATCTATTGGTGTACAAACTGTGCCACCCTACTTCACTTTTCCATCTATTGTACTGTTTGCATTTTTAATTATTTGTTTGTTATTTATTTATTTATTTATATTTGTTTACTGGGGTAGTGCAGTGATCTCAATGGATCATTTGCAGTCCCACATCAGGTGACTAGGATCACATAGGAAATGAGCAAAACAAATTTACAGGTACAAAGACATGCAAAAAATACATATTTACAGATGCAAGAATATGCTGAAAGCTTGTTCAAGAAGTGGTTTACAATGTCAAAACATGGGTGGTAAAATGGACTCATGCTTAGAAAAGAATTTTTGGATAAGACATAGCCATAATAACTTAGAAAGCTCATGCAGGGATAGTATCCTATCATGACATATAAAAGTATGAACACATTAAAAGAAGTGAGTGTGAATAGTTGCAGGAAAACATACCGTGAGGAGAAGACAGAGAAGTAGTATGAGAGGCATGCAGAAGGAAAAGGAATAGAAAGGGGATAACGTATGAAAGATGTGAAAAAGAAGGTAGAATGAATGAGAGGAAGTAAGTGAGAGGATGATAAGATAAGGAAGAATGAAACAGGGATAAAGGGATGTGAGAGATCTGCATAGTTCATGTAATGTGACCTGTGTGATTGCAGTTGTGCTTTGTTTGGGTGAAGTGGTGCCTCTTGAGCTGTTGTCCAAAATCAGAGTACTGTTGGATGTCTCTGACTGAGACAGGAATGTAGTCACATACTTTACATGATAGAATGGAAAATGCATTTTTTTGAGTTAGTAGAATGGTTTTGAGATTGAGATATACCCCTCAGATTATATTTGGGGGGTTTGGTGAAATGTTCATGAGTGAGAGGGGAAGATGTCTCAGGAGAATGGGCTTTGTGAATTAGTAAATCTAGTAGAAAGTTTGTTCTCAAATGTACTAGGAGCCATTTGGCTTTGGCAAGAGTTAAACAGTGATGTTTTTAATGGTGGGGGTCAATAATGAACTGGCAGATTTTGTTGGAGATGGTTTGCAAGCTGGTGGCATTTTTCTTTAAGGCTGCATCTATTATTGGTAGTCCATAAGTCTTGTTGTTTTCTACTTAATCTCCATACACTATTACTGAACACTATCCCCTGGATTCAGCAAGCCATATTTCCTGTGCAGGAACAGTGTAGGAGCTCCTGCATGGAAAATGGCTACTGAGAAATTCAGGATAGTGCCGTTTTCACATGTACGGACGGCCCTACACTGTTCTAGCATGGAAAACCAGCAAATATGCAAATCATCTCATTTGCTGCTGAAAACCATGCAAATGAGATGATTAAGCAATTTACCAAGCTGCCAGGTCTCTCTGCTAGAACAGTGTCAGTGCAGAAATGTACTCAGAAAATAAATGAGAACATTTTTGCAACTGACAAAACAGAGGCATGACAGCTCATGGAAAAGCATGTATTATGTACATTAGACATGCCAATGGCCAAATATAAGGCCATTGGCATTAAAAAGTGATTAATTATTATGAAAATTAAACTTTTTTTTGCTGATCTCAGCCGTTTAAGCATAGGGCAGTGACACGCAAACAGAATTGTGCCGAAAATTAAAAAAAAAATGGTAAAACTCAATTTTAAGTTAATTCTGCATTTTGCCATTATAGTCAATGGCATGCAGAATGTAAATAATACCAGGGAGCTCTGGTTGTCAAGGGGGAAGGGTCTGTGTTAGTGCAGTAACTAACAGCCTACACACTGGAGTATGCAAATGAGGGGAGTTATACTGAATCACATATTTTTTCAAAGTGTCAGCTTGTACCTAATGGTGTAGGTGCAGCAATACACAATGCAAGTATAAGAGCTGAATGACTTCATAAGGTTTTGTGTCATTTTTGCTGTAAGTTCATTGTAGCTCTGTAGTCCATGTTTGCCCTTAGCTAAGCATAGTATAGTTAAGGAAGGGTGTGTGTTAGATGTGCCTGACAGTGTGTACATAGCCTAAATGGGTGTGCGCGCCTCACACCGGGTGTTAAAAAAAAAAAATAGAAAAAAAAGGCAGCACTGTTTACATTTGAGCACTGGGTATGTGCAGCGTGCCTTGGGGCTTAAATAGGGAGGAAGTGGGAAAGGGAAACAGCAGTAGGAAGGCAATCAAGGAGAACTAGCATTTCGGGCAGGTGGAATGCATCAGAATCAGCCAATTACACATGCAGCAGGCCAGCACACTACTATAAACTACGCAAACACCTTTCAGACTGTTTTTTTCCCACAAACTCTACACCACCGGTGTACACAGATGGAGGAATTTTAACTGGCAAAACTAACTAGAAATGTTAGAGGCTGCTGCTGCTTTAATCCATCAATATATGCTAGAGACTGAGGGTGGTAAGGAGGAGAATGCTGACAACCGACACACAGTGAGGAGGAGGAGAAGAGTGTACAGACCCAGAATAACCTACCAGGGCCTACATGAGCTGGAGATAGTACAGCACTACAGGGTGGACAAGAACATGCACAGGGTGGACAAGGACATTCTACAGCAAATTATCAAGCTGTGCTGGCTCTCCTCACACACAGAACTAACAGAGGGGAACCCATCTTAAGAATATCAGCCACAGGTACCTTCCAAAGACCAACTGGGGATATCATGGGGGTCTCACAGGCATCAGCATCCAGGGTACTCCAGAAGTTCCTGGATGCCATGTCAGCACATATCAGTGAGTGCATATATTTCCTCAGCAACCATGAGGCATTGACCAAAAGTATGCGTCTCTTCCACCATATAGCAGAATACTCTTAGGGTTGGTGCTATAGACTGCACGCACATACACATCAAAGCACCACCTGGCAAGCGGGGTAGCCAGGTCATGTGCGATGCCCAAGGTATTATCATGAACTTGTGTGCTGGCAGCCCTAGAAACTATCATGACTCCCACATCTGGCATTGCTTACAGCTGTATCAGGGGTTTGCCAGGGGGGACATCCCATATGGCCATCTAGTGGGGGATGCTGGCTATGCACTGGAGCTGTGGTGATGACACCTATCAGAAATGCACACACACCCTAACAAGAACACCATAATGAGGCACACGCACAAACCAGGATCATTGTAGAGTGTGTGTTTGGGATGCTCAAATCATGGTTCCGCTGCCTTTACATATCTGGTGGAGCCTTGCAGTACTCTCCAGCTACATGTACACAAATGTTCATAGTATGTGCCATGCTACACAATATGATCCTGCAGAGATAGCTGCAGCAGGAACAGCATGGAGCAGGGCCACACAACCCCCCACCATTGCCAAGGCCAGCACAGGCACAGAGGGACTCGGAGGAGGAACTTCCTGAGCCTGCCCCTCTAGACAGAAGGAGGCATGCCCAGTATGCCCAAGCCTTGGCAAAGAGGCAATCCATAGCACACACACTGACACTGTAGTGACCCAGGGACGGATACCTGTCTCCGACTTGACATACAGGAAAATGGATGACAAACATGACACTACCTGTGCTTTTCCATGTATAGGGAGTGTACTATGTGCATCCGACATAGTCAGCCCTACAACACCATCCTCAATACTGGCCCAGCAACAAGGTAAGTCACCCTTCCTATCAATTACTGAATGGAGTAGTATGTTCTGATATTTGTATGTATGGTATGGATGCAAGCATGCAAGGAAATTTGGTGCTTGAATGGGATAGCAACAGACAGCTGACAGCTATATGGGACAGCAGGAAATCCATAACAAATACTGGTGTCAACATACTAGGCAGTACTACACAAGGTGACACTCCCACTGCAGTACATGTGATGGCCCAAATAATTGTGGGTGTCAATAGGTCACACACATGGATGTCAATGAGGGTCACATACCCAACACCAGCCTCACCTAGCAGGACAGGTGTAGATGACCATAAAGAAAGGCCAGGCTAAGGCCCAGAAATGATGGCAATGGTGAACAGCCCCCCTCCAGACCTACACAGACAGACTACAACAGGTCTGGCAGTTGCATTTTTGTTCTTAAGGTTAAGAAGTCTGAAACTGAAAGTTATGCCATTAAAATCTAACATGTGTACTCTACTGATATGCCTCCTTTCTGCATGATAAGTCACAATACAATATGAAATGGAAGCCAACAGAGTAACCAAAATACCAGTACAGTCATTGCAAATGTTTAAAGTCCTCAGGTGTGCACTCCCCCACAATCCCATGTAGAAATGCAGTAATATGTAAGTTTGAGGAGTAATATCACTGGAGCACAGATTGCCAGAGCTGTCCCAATCTATAGTTTTGCATGTGTGCAATATGCAGGGGTCAGTGTGGAAAGTTTGATGCGTGTTTAATATTGCCTGGAAGTGGTCAGGATGTAGGCCTGGATGTTTGTGTCTCAGTGACCTAGGGATAGTACAGTGGTCGACAGGGCCATGTTCCAACAACTGCAGTGCCAACCACACTGCTTCTCAGTTACACCCATGTCAGCAGTTATACATACTCACTATCCAGACGTCAATATTAGTCACTGTTGGAAAGCTGGACATGCCATGAACAGTGGCCCATACATAGAAACAGTACACAGGTGGAAGTAACCTACACAGAGTGCATATAAAACAACTGTCAACTGCACATAACTTTGGAAATATGCATGGAGGTTAGCATTACATTAGTTGTCCCTCTAGTATAGAATACTGGTAGTCTGGCCAATCATTGGCAGACCACAAACAGCACAGTTATAAAGTAATTACAGGCTGCTCATGTTTACACACAAGGCAGCATAAGGGGAATGTCCCAGGTATATCTCTGAGTCAGTGCCAGTAGCGTCCATATCACACATGCACTCAGCTCACCCACCATCAGCCACAGGTTTATAGGTTCATAGGTTCATAGGTAGGTACTAGGCTATTGGCCCTAGGGCCTATACAAGCCTAGCCAAAAATGTACCCTGGCTTTCGCCACCCAAGAAAATTATTTTCCTGTGCCTCTGTCAAGCAGAACCACAGAAGTGATCCCTGGGGTGAATTTCCTATTACCCATCGAATCATCAAGATTTTTCTTGAAGAGTGCTAATGAGGAGCTCTGTTTGACATAGATAGGTAGTCTGTTCCATAGTATGGGAAGTCTCTGGGATAGGAATCTATCCCTCCAGTATGTTCTGTTTATTGTGGCGACAAGGTTTAGGTCCCTAGAGCGTGTAGCTCGGAGGCATTGGGATTTCTTTAAGTGGAGCATGTCCAACAGCTCTGGGTTTGACATAGCTTTGTATGTTAGGCAGAGATCGCCTCTGAGTAGGCGATATGCAACAGAGTAAAGCTGGAGTTTTTTGAGACAGTCTGCATAAGGCATTTGTTTGAGGCCAGTAATCCTCTTTGTGAAGTATTTTTGCGGACTTTTCAGTTGTTGTAGATGTCTTGTGAGGTACATACCAAAAGGAGCGCTGTACTCTATAATGGGTCTAATGAGTGATGAGTAGAGGGGAACAATGACCTCTTTTTTTCTGGATGAGAAACCTTTTGTGATGAGGTGTGCCACGTAGAAGGATTTCCTGACCACTTTGGGGATGTGATTATCAAAGGAGAGACTACTGTCCACTTGTGTCCTAAGGTCTCTTATCACACTTTCGGTGTTAAGTAGACTACAGACTATGTGATAGTTCATGGGTACAAATTTTTTACCAAAGGGGATAACAATGCACTTTTTGGCATTGAGCTTGAGACCATGTCTTTGACACCAGGCATCTGTCTCAGTGAGGCCCTTTTGTAGGATGTCCACATTGTTAGGAGTTTGAATTATGGCTCTTAGTTTGCAGTCATCTGCGAATTTAGTTAGCCAAAGACCTTCTGTGTTAGCCTGTACTTCAGAGAAGTAGATAACAAACAGGAGAGGACCCAGGACTGAACCCTCTGGTACTCCACTTGTCACTGGTCTGAAGTCGGATTTGGAGTCTGCTACTTTCACAGTGTGGGTTTTTTCAGTAAGCCAGTTGGCAACCCATCTTGTGACACAGGGATTTATACCTAGTTTAGTGAGTTTATCTATAATTCCAGAGTGGGGGATGGTGTCGAACTCCTTGGCGAGATCTAGATAGGCTGTGTGAACCACCTTACCCTCATCTATGGCTTTGGTGACTACTTCAAAAAAGTCTATCAGGTTTAGGAGACATGATCTGCCTTTTACAAATCCAAACTGTGTAGGGTCCAGGGTTTGGAGATCTCCAATGTCTTTGTTTATGAGTTCCATGATGATACGTTCCATGGCCTTGCAGACGAGGCTCGTCAGGCTAACGGGGTCTGTTGTGGCCCCCCCTTTGTGGAGTGGGATAACTCTCATGGTGCGCCATTCAATGGACACAAAGCCTGAGGTGAGGCTATGATTGAACATGGTACTTAGGTGGGGTGCCAGTTCATTCTGTAGTTCATGTAGAAGGCAGTCTGGGATGTTGGCAGGTCCCATGGATGCTGTGTTCTTGGCTTTGGAGAGTGAAGTTTTTACCTGTGCAGCCGTTATTACAGGAACTTTGCATTCTTCCAGTATAAATATGGGCCCTTTAGGGGGTGAGAGGGGGGTAAAGTTAGCACTGAACCTATCTGCCAGGATGTTGGCAATATCAGTTGGTTCTGTATATTTAGTGTCATTGTGCTGTAACTCAGAGCAGATCTGAGTGTTGCCATTGAGATTTTTGACATAGCTATAGAATGCTTTGTGGTTGTCTTTAGAATCAGTGGCAATTTTGTTTTCATAACTAGCTTTGGAGGATTTTATGAGGGATCTCAGCTTCTTACTGAGGCTGACCAGGGAGTTCCTCCAATCGTGGGATTTTACTCTTTTTTGCAACACTTTCTTCTGTTGTAGAGTTTGTTTATGGTAGAAGACCACCAGATTGGCTTCCTTTTTTTGGAGGATAGCATCTTGGTTCTGTTAGGGATAGCACGATCCATGCACTTGTGTAAGTGCTTATAAAGTGCATTTCTGTAGGATTCAGCAGTCATACCTCTATTGTCCATCTGCATGGGTGTCATGAATTTTGCCACTTCTGTCTCAAGAAGCGTGAAGTTGGCTTTGGAGAATTGTTTTACGGTTGTTTTCCTAATGGGGGGTGGGAGCGAGATGTGGATGTCTAGGCTGATTAGCTTGTGGTCGGATCTGACCAACAAGGAGCTGACCTCTGGTGTGGAACACCAGTCACCCATGTTGGTGATGACCAGGTCTAGGATATTGCTGCCTCTGGTGGGGGTGTGGATAAGTTGATCCAAAGCATTGGAATTGATGATTTCCAGAAAACGGTGAGCAAAAAAGTTGGTACATGAGTAGTTTTCCCAGTTAACGGTAGGGTAGTTGAAATCACCCATTATTAGAGTGTTGGGTTGTACCTTAATATTTTCCAGTGTATCAAGAAAAGAAGAGCGGGAATCCTGGGGCATGGTGGGGGGTCTGTAGCAAGCTACAATCTGGATTGCGGTTTTGCCCAGAGTTAGTTGAACTTGGATAATCTCGGATGCATTATGCTGAGCAACTAGCTTGGAGGTGTGGATATTCTTAATGAATATGGACACGCCTCCAGCTTTAGTGTTTCGGTCCGGGTTTGGTGGCCAAAAGGTGTGGTATGAATTATAGCCTGGTAATGCAGGGGTGCTATCTGGAGCTTTGAACCAGGTCTCTGTCACTGCACATATGTCAATGTTCTCCATTTTAAGGAGTGCCTCGAGTGAGTGCATTTTGAGGTTTAGACTTCTAGCATTGAGTAGCATTACCCCCAGATTTTGCTTGCTTGTACCTGTTACGGTGGTGAATTTGTCATTTGAACCTTGCCTAAAAAGGCACTATAGGGGTAGCAAGAGCCTTTGCCAGTATCCGGAATCCCAAGGGTGACAGGTGCAGGCCATCTCTGGCAAAGCAGCGTGGTCTGTTGATCATGTCATCCTAGGCAGACAGATACTGGTTTCCCTTAGAATGACACCAGAAGCTTAGCCAATTGTTAAAGTCAATCATTTTGTCCTTGTACTGTGGTGTCATTCTGAATGATGGCAAGATGCTACTCAGTGCTAGGGACATACCAGCCTGGGCTACAAGATCAGAGAGCTCCTCCATGTCTCTTTTCATGTAGTCCAAGGAGGTACGTCTCAGGTCATTCACACCAACATGGACAATGACAGAGACATATTTGTACTTGTTGTGGAGTGACCTGAGTGTTTGCATTATGTGGCGGATCCTGGTACCTGACAGGCAGCTGACAGTAACTTTTTCCTTGTTTAGCCTAGTGAGTGGAACATCAGTGTGCCTGACTATAGAGTTGAGTGGCACAATGAGTATGTGGGCTATGTGTCATTTGGGTTGTGTTGGGGGTGTAGCTTGTTTGCATTTCTACTTTGGAGGTCTCTGTTGTTTGGGCAGATTAGTACTGAGAGCCTCCGTGAATGTAGGTGTGTGTTTTGGGGTTCTGTGTGTGTGTTTTGGTGGTGTAGGTTTTGAGGGACTATGTGATGAGTGTGGGGCAGTGCAAGTGTTTACCTTCTCCTCTTGACTGTCTAGGCCAGTCTTTGGTAAAGAGAGCTTTGCTTCCAGTTTGGCTATATAAGTGCATCTCTCACAGGTTGTAGTGTTGGGTGGTAGGAGGAGAGGGTTGTTTGTGTACATGAGGCAATTGCTGCATTGTCCCAAGATGCCCAGATTCATCAGGTAGACAGGAGAAAACACCGGGAGCTGACCTTTAGACATGCCTGAATAGGTGCTTATTTATTAAGTACTAAAAACTGTTTTCCTCTAGACAATTGAGGAAAGTTGAGTGCTGTAGAAATTTGTAACTTATTTAGTGTTTACAATGAGTTCTGAACAAGTGCTGAGATCAAAGAAAGAGATGAGTGTTAAAACTAAAAAGCTGGCTAGTTGCAAGGGAAATTTTGAAAAACAGACTTTATGGTGCCAGGAATAGTTTAACCCCAGTTAAGTGGGGGGGGCTTAGGAGCTCACAAACAGTCCTGGATGCAGCAAATCCGTATCTGACCTGCCACAGGAACGGGGGGATGCAAGCTTAGAATTTTTTTTTCAGTAAAGTGGAAATGGAGAAAGCTGGAACAGAAGTTAATTCAACATTAAGAATCTGAGTGGGTTGGCCTTCACAAATGTTCTCTATTAGATTGAGTGAACTAATGACACTAGACTGGGGAGGAGTGTCACAGATCAAATATACAGTATGAGCGGGCAACTGCAAGGCCACGAAGTATAAGAACACACAACACTAGGGTAACTGTAGGCACTAAATGAAAGTTTTAAATAGATCAAGGAGCAGACTCGAGAATGCTTTTAACAGACAAAAATACACAGAAAAGTTCGGATAGAGCACTCACAAACAGAAAATACAACTCTCAGTATGAAAAAGCAGTTTACAGTTAAGTAATGTTAAAACAGTTTAAAACAGTATATAAATGCAGTGAAACAATAAAAAAAGCTTTATAACAGTGCAAAAATATAATAGATCAACTGTATAGCACAATTATAAGCATTTCAGAAGTGCAATTCAGTGAAATAAGTGTAAGAAATAACTTAGCCTGCTCTTGGAATCTTAAGGAATTTCCAGTTATGCAATGCAATCCAGAGCCTGACAATGCAAGCAGAACCTTTATAAGACACAGGGTTTATATAGCAGTAAGAATGGAAGAGTTGGAAGATCAGATTACTACTCATCCCCTGCGATTACCCAATCACTCATACTACAGAAGGTCAGGAGGCCTTGTTAGTCTCAATAATAATGAAGACAATCAACAGAAAATGGCTGCCAGAAACACAAACAAAACTTCCAGCCTACACAACAGGCCTCTATCAAGATTATGCCACCTGAGCAGAACACAGAAGTCTCACTTTAAAAGCATAGAAAGAACACCCACAAAGAGAAAATCCAAGTCTCAGTATGAAAAAGCAGTTTACAATTTAGGAATTTAAATAAAAAGAGCAATTATAGTAATGCACACTATTACAGTTCCTAGCTGTAGCCACTAAATGAAAGTTTTAAACAGATCAAGGAGCAGACTCGAGAATGCTTTTAACAGACAAAAATGCACAGAAAAGTTCGGATGGAGCACTCACAAACAGAAAATACAACTCTCAGTATGAAAAAGCAGTTTACAGTTAAGTAAAGTTAAAACAGTTTAAAACAGTACATAAATGCAGTGAAACAATAAAAAAGCTTTATAACAGTGCAAACATATAGTAGATCGACTGTATAGCACAATTATAAGCATTTCAGAAGTGCAATTCAGTGAAATAAGTGCAAGAAATAACTTAGCCTGCTCTTGGAATCTTAAAGAATTTCCAGTTATGCAATGCAATCCAGAGCCTGACAATACAAGCAGAACCTTTATAAGACACATGGTTTATATAGCAGTAAGAATGGAAGAGTTGGAAGATCAGATTACTACTCAGCACCTGCTATTACCCAATCACTCGTACTACAGAAGGTCAGGAGGCCTTGTTAGTCTCAATAATAATGAAGGCAATCAACAGAAAATGGCTGCCAGAAACACAAACAAAACTTCAAGCCTACACAACAGGCCTCTATCAAGATTATGCCACCTGAGCAGAACACAGAAACCTCACTTTAAAAGCATAGAAAGAACACCTACAAAGAGAAAATCCAAGTCTCAGTATGAAAAAGCAGTTTACAATTTAGGAATTTAAATAAAAAAGCAATTATAGTAATGCACACTATTACAGTTCCTAGCTGTAGCCACTAAATGAAAGTTTTAAACAGATCAAGGAGCAGACTCAAGAATGCTTTTAACAGACAAAAATGCACAGAAAAGTTTGGATAGAGCACTCACAAACAGAAAATACAACTCTCAGTATGAAAAAGCAGTTTCCAGTTAAGTAATGTTAAAACAGTTTAAAACAGTACATAAATGCAGTGAAACAATAAAAAAAGCTTTATAACAGTGCAAAAATATAGTAGATCAACTGTATAGCACAATTATAAGTGTTTCAGAAGTGCAATTCAGTGAAATAAGTGTAAGAAATAACTTAGCCTGCTCTTGGAATCTTAAGGAATTTCCACTTATGCAATATCACAGGTCATATCCTTGGTGTAAAGAATGAGTGCAACATGATCCCATCTCTACATGGGAATACATGCATGATGTTGCATGCTGAATAGGTGTCCCATGCAGGTGTGTCCCTAGCTATAAGCAGCAACCTGCCCACATCCAAACTCATAGATCTATATGAACAGGAAGGATTGACAGGAACACCTCAAACACTTATTACTGTCACCACAGGGTAATCCATTGGCTTGCAGCCTGGGAATGTATGAGTGACAGAATGCACTGGCCTACTACAGATGGCCTACAGTCCTCTGGCAAAGGCCCATGCCTCACCCATAGTGCCAATGTACGGAATGTCAGGTGGTCCTAACTAACAACCTAACACAGTAAACAGAAAACAAATGCAAGGCCATGCTGATAAATGTCAGTAGCATGCCTCACCATGTCCTACTGCAAGAACTGTGGATCAGGCTAAGCCTATAACTACTACTGGAATAAAGGCCCAACTATAGGGATACCTCAGAGATATTGCATTCATAATGTTAAGAAGAGGAGAAAATAAAAGAGGGAAAGTGTTGAAGCATGGATGTCATGGAGTGTGTGAAGTCTGAGACTTGAATGTCTGCCTATACTTACCCCTGACTGCAAACCCATGAATGAATAGCCACAAAACTGCTTGTAAACCACAATGTGAAGGTAAATTGACAAGATATAGGAGTCCTGCCTTTGAATAACCTGGGTGTATCTGTACGCCTGAGAGATATGGCCACAGCAGGACATGGCCATTCCATTAAGTGGAGAAAAGCAGAAGAAGGGGGTCTCCAGCCAGCATACTACCAAAGTGCTAAACCATTAACACAGAACCAACAATCTATTGTATGTAGCTACCCATCCACAATGGCAGGAGTGTGCCAGAATGTGCAGTCTATACGCCTCAGATTATTGGTTTCAGGTTCATTCATCTTGTATTTCCCTGGGAAATAACTGTGAACAAAGAATTATATCTGTCAGTAGTTGATGGCATGATACATCACAGTGTAACACAGTACATATGTCATAAAGTCTATGCTACAACTAACCATGTTACACAAACAGCACAGACAGCAATAGAGATAGTATCCCCCATATGTTACACCCATTGTGTCTCCATATTGGCAACCTATCTACAGGTATCCTGCAGAAACAGGTTGCTAGGTGTAGCTGTAGCACACAAAACCCTAAACTGGAGTCCAACTCTCCCTGGAGTGGATGCACAAGATCAATATAGAAGGTCATACTGGGCATGCTCCTACACTTAGAGAAATGAAGCCTATGTCTGACAACACAGTGGACTATAGTCATCTGTTATTCACAGATGTCTGTGCACACACACACCAAATTGTTTACTATTTATATGTCACACACACACACACACACACACACACACACACACACACACACACACACACACACACACACACACACACACACACACACACACACACTCACTGGATAGGAATACTCACACATATCTAGGGCCAACATAATATGTCAAACATATAAACACAGAGACATGGGGAAGAAAGAAACAGACAGCAACAGACAGAATCCCATTATGAGGCGTTTCCTACCCAGTACACATCCCATTGGCCTATATCACATGATGTGCTGATGTCATTAGCTGTAGAAATTCCTTTTGTTAGCCCTCAGTCCTATAGTCTCAGTTGTGCTTGTGATAACTGTGTAACACTATAGTACAAATAAGTATTCATGTAGCATTTGTAATCTCAGTCCTGTCAAATGTAAAGTTGTGTGTGTATGCTTCTAGATGAATGAGTTTGAGGCCATTCACAATCATTACACTCCCCATTGTCCTACTTTAGCACTCCTGTTGATGTCAGTCACCCTGAAAGAACCCTTTGAGCAGTTTGCAGCCCTATAATCTCTGTGGCACTTGTGATAACTGCATAATACTGTAGTGTTGCAAACTAGTTAGGTACGAGTTTTAATCTCAGTCCTGGCAACTGTAAAAATGTTTGTGCGAGAGAGTCTGTGTGTCTTTGTAGAGACATAGTTTTGAGGCCATTCACATTCACTACACTTCCTTACCCCGCCTTTAGCACTGCTGCTGATGTCACTCACCTTCAAAGATACCTTTGGACAGCCCTCCAGCATTTAAGCTCCATGGCGCTTGCGATAATTGCTTAGTACTACAGTGCAGCAAACTGGTTAGGTAGGAGTTCTAATCACAGTCGTGGAAATGTGTGTATTTATGTGAGAAAGAGTATGTGTGTCTTTATAGATACATGATTTTGAGACCATTCACACTCACTACACTTCCCTTTTACCTCCCTTAGCACTGCTGCTGATGTCACTCACCTTCAAAGATACCTTTGGACAACTCTCTAACATATAAGATCTGTGGTGGTTGTGATAACTGTGTAATACTATAGCGTAGCAAGCTAGTTAGGTAAACGCTCTAATCCCATTCCTGGCAATTGTAAAAATGTGTGTATTTGTGTGAGTGAGTGTGTGTGTCTTTGTAAATACATGATTTTGAGGCCATTCACACTCACTACTCTTCCCTTACCCCTCATTTAGCACTGCTGCTGATGTCACTCAACTTCAAAGATACCTATGGACAGCTTGCCGACATATAATCTCTGTGGTGCTTGCAATAACTGTATAATGCTGTAGTACAAAGCACTACTTAGGTAGAAGTTCTAATCTTACTATGAGCAATTTTAAAAGTGTGTCAGTTTGTGTGAGTGTGTGTCTATATCAGTAGGTTGAAGTATTTTGTGTCCATACACAGCCAGTACATTTCAAAGTGTAATACTTTACAATTGTTGCTAATGTCACTCACCTTAGAGATATGTTTGGACAGTGTTGTACATATAAGCTCTGTGGCACATGTGATAAATGTGTAACAATGTAGTAGCAGTAACTCCATAGGTCGGGGTTTGAATCTCATTCCTGGCAAGTTTGTGGGTGTGTGTGTGCATGTGTGCGTGTGTGCGTGTGTGTGTGTGTGTGTGTGTGTGTGTGTGTGTGTGTGTGTGTGTGTGTGTGTTCATGTCTTAAGATTTTGCCCCATTTACACCCAGTACATGTCTCAATCCCACACTTTAGCAGTCCTGCAGATATCATTCACCGTAGAAGTACCTGTTGACAACCCTAAACCATGTAAGGTCAGTGGTGCATGTGGTAAAAGTGCAATATAAAGGTCTGAAAACATATTTAGATAGAGGTTTGAACCTCACTTATGGCAAATACAAATGTGTGTGTAGGGTAAAGTATTTTATGAAATCTCTCAACCACTACATCGCCCAATGCCAATATGTAGAAGGGCTAGTGAGGTTCCCCACCATAGAATTACCTTGGGACAACATCCATCCTATAATCTCCATGGTGCATACGATAAGTGCGTAACACTGTAATAGCAATACATAGATAGGTAAGGGTTTCAAAACTCAGTAGTGGAAGTGTGTGTCTGTCTGTCATCAGTATCCTGTGTGGGTGTTGGAGTGATTGTGTAGTAACATGATTCATTTGGGGTGGATTTTGCTAACTTATTATATTGATGACCTAGTATATGTCCCAATGTCAGCATTACAAGGCCAACAGTTGTCAAACACCATAGAGGTTGGAGTAAAAAATAAACAGCCCTAAATGTGTAGTGCCATGTGCAATGACTATGTGACAGTATGGAAAAGTGAACAATATAGGCAACCCTTATAATACTCAGAGACCATGCTCCACCCAGGAATCACACAAACACACTTGGCAGGGCATCAACCACTATATCAGTAGTTCTCCTGCAAACCACCTCTCCGATAGTACCACGTTGTGATTGCAGTGGACTCCATGTCAAACCAATGACCAAACATACCAAGTTGAACGAACACTAGTAAAAATGAAAAGATCCGTGACTCGATAAAACCACAGCTTTATTGTAAATGTAAAATCACTGACTGAGCACTTTCACCCATAACATTGGGCTTCTTCAGGGTCAGTTATACTCAAAAAAATCAGGACTTTTATAGTCCTAAACATCAGCCAATATAAAAAGCATCCACTAAAATTAATTATCCAATTAACCACTTAACCCAGCCCCTGTTGCAAAGAAAAAAGACAGCACAAGAAATATTGTGATAAAACCACATCTTAAAACAGAAAAAAAATGGCTGTTAATAAACTGTTTCATGTAAACCCCTTTGGTGAGTACTTTGTCTAAGGAAAGTTAAACATGTAATCATCTGTTAAATAAACTGGGATTTATGTTTCAAAACACTTGCAAGTTAAGTGGTTAATTGGATAATTAATTTTAATGGATGTTTTTTATATTGGCTGATTGCCTGTTTAGGACTATAAAAGTCCAGATTTTTTTGAGTGTAACTGACTCTGAAGAAGCCCAGTATTATGGGTGAAAGTGCTAAGTCAGTGATTCTACATTTACAATTAAGCCGTGGTTTTATTAAGTCACAGATCTTTTTATTCTTACCAATGACCAGACATGACTGGTGTCACACAAGTTACAGACCCATGTCCTCTCATGTTTGGGATCTACCATTCTGAGGTGAAGGAGAACACAAAGGCACTCTGGCTGAAAATGTTAGCATACAACAGTAAGGTGGGTGGTAGTATTCCCAATCCATGTGATGTTGACATCATCCACAAAGGCCACTTGACACCTATGACTGTTGTCAGTACCCTGTACATAATCTCAATGCCAAGAGATGTGCTGCCATTACCTTTGCTTTGAGAGCACCATGGCTCACATGAAGTAATACCTTGGTGGTAGTCCACTGAACAGTGATGTTATAACAGAATGGGGAACACAGGTTGACAGTTAGCTGCCTGTTGACCACAACAGTGCCACTGACATCAGAAAGTGCTTTGATGTGTAACATCTCCTAAGTGTGTGTTATACAGCAAGTAAAAAGATATGTTCACCTTGTACCATCCCCTCAGTAGCCCAATCAATGTGCACAGTGGTCCTTTTGCCATGTTCCCCACTGGGCACATGCAACAACTGTAGAGTCTGCAAACATACCCTACAAAGGGAATACCATGCCTTATACACATGCCCTGTATGGACAGACTCCAAAATATCCAATGCCTCCTCGCATTATGCTGTCTATGTAGGTGCAATCATTACCTCAGTTATACATCCATGTCTCACCAAACTAGGTCAGGAATGCTACATCTGAAGATAACAATCTGTCCACCCAACATGCCCCGGAGACCTCAAGCACGCTTCCATACTTCAAAGGACATGCATGTGGGACAGGTGCACAACCGAGATACTGTCCATGTTATGGAATATAAATCACATACATGTAAAACAATGCACATCACTGGCAACCCACAAAAGAGATCTGGATGAGTGGATGGGGAATATGATACTCACCCCTGGGGAACCACTACAGTGACTATACTCCCGAACCACACTGGGAACTATTGTCATGTGGCCTGATGCCAGGGAATTCCCTTGGGCTAGTCCTGTAGACCCTTCAGGCCCATTTATCTACTACACACCTATGAAGCAATGAACCTATGGATCTCAGTGCTGGCAAGTGTGTGTGTGTGTGTGTGTGTGTGTGTGTGTGTGTGTGTGTGTGTGTGTGTAGTAATCTCAGTGTGTTGGGTTGATGAATATTCCCTGTTGCTGTTGTTAACAATCGGAGGTGTATCCAAACCACACCACGTACCATTGTCCACTCTACAACAGATATTATAAATTAACATACCTATGTACAACCCTCAGCCATATAATCTGTGAGGCATATGCAATCACTGTGTTACAGACCTGGGAAATCCATGCAGATACAGCTGAACCTTGCCTAAGACATGGTGGATGTGTTACCACACTGCCATACCCCTTGGTCTTGCTGCACGGCCACATCCTGGTGACACACAGATGCCTATAACAGGAACAGGATACAGCATGTGAGAACACATTCACTCAGCATTCTACCTGGGAAGACATGATCGACAAACCACAATGCTTTGCCAGAGATGGTCTGCACCTGTCACCCCTGAGATTCAGGTTACTGGCTAGAGCTCTTGCCACCCCTATAGTGCCTTTTTTGGCAAGGTTCAAAGGATAAAACCACCACAGTAACAGATGCAAGCATGCAAAATCTGAAGGTAATGCTATTCAATGCTAGAAGTCTAAACCTCAAAATGCACTCTCTCGAGGCACTCCTAAAAATGGAGAACATCGATATGTGTGCAGTGACTGAGACCTGGTTCAAGGCTCCAGAGAGCACCCCTGCAATACCAGGCTACAATTCTTACCACACTTCTCGGCCGCAAAACCAAGACCGAAACACTAAAGGTGGAGGAGTGTCCATATTCACCAAGGATATTCACACCTCCAGGCTAGTTGCCCAACACAATGCATCTGAAATTCTCCAGGTGCAACTAACACTAGGTAAGACTGCAATCCAAACTGTAGCTTGCTACAGATTCCCCACCATACCCAAAGATTCTCACTACACCTTCCTAAACATACTGGAAAATATTAAGATACATCCAAACACCCTAATACTGGGTGATTTCAACTACCCTGCCATTAATTGGGAAAACTACTCAGGTACCAACTCCTTTTCCCAGTAGTTCTTGGAATTCATAAATTCCAATGCCCTGGATCAACGAATCCATTGTCCCACCAAGGGCTCCAATATCCTAGACCTAGTCATTACCAACATGGGAGATAGATGCTCCAAACCAGTGGCCACCCCCTCATTCGTCAGGTCTGACCATAAGCAAATCACCCTTGACATCCACCCCCCAGTAAGGAAACCTCCTTAAAAAACTTCTCCAAAGCCAACTTCATGCTACTGAAGTCAGAAGTGACAAACTTCACGACACCCACGCAGATGGGATCTGGAAGTTCGACTGCAGAATCCTACACTAAGGCACTGTACGAGCACATCCACTTGTGCATAAATTGTGCCATCCCAAATAGAAACAAGATGCTCTTCTCCAAAAAAAGGAAGCCAATCTGGTGGTCCCCTGCTATAAACAAACTACACAACAGAAGGAAGAAACTGTTGCAGAAAAGAGGAAAATCCCAGGATGCAAAAAACTCCCTCACCAGCCTCAGTAAGAAGCTGAGATCCCTCATAAAATCCTCAAAAGTTAGTTACGAAAATAAAATTGCCAAAGATTCCAAAGACAACCACAAGGCATTCTATAGTTATGTCAAGAATCTAAACAGAAATGCTCAGATCTGCTCTGAGCTACAACAGAATGGCATTAAATATACTGATCCCAAGGATATTGCCAATATCCTGGCAGATCAATTTAGTGCCAACTTCACCTCCCTCTCACCCCCTAAATGGCCCATCTCAATACCAAAAGATTGCCAAATTCCAATAATCACAGCCACACAGGTAGAAACAGCACTCTCCAAAGCTAGGAATACGGCATCCATGGGACGAGATGACATCCCAGGCTGTGTACTACATGAACTACAAAATGAATTGGCACCCCATCTAAGTGTCATGTTTAATCATAGCCTCACCTCAGGCTTCATGCCCACTGAGTGGCGCACAGCTACAGTTATCCCGCTCCACAAGGGAGGATCCACCTTGGATTCCAGGAACTACCATCCCTTCAGTCTGACAAGCCTAATCTGCAAGGGTATGGAACGCATTATCATGGAACTTATTAACAGGGACATTGGCAACCTTCAAACACTGGACCCAACCCAGTTTGGGTTTGTGAAGGGCCGATCTTGTCTTCTGAATCTGATTGACTTCTTCGAATCAGTCTCCAGAGCTGTGGATGAGGGTAAGGCGGTCCACACAGCCTGTCTGGACCTCGCCAAGGCCTTTGACACCATCCCCCACTCTGGAATCATAGATAAACTTACTAAGCTGGGCATAAATCCCTATGTCACTCGATGGGTTGCCAACTGGCTTACTGACAGAACCCAGACTGTAAAAGTAGCCGACTCCAAATCTAGCTCCAGACACATGACAAGTGGAGTACCTCAGGGTTCAGTCCTGGGACCACTTTTGTTTGGCATCTACGTCTCTGAAGTACAGGCCAACATTAAGGGACTCTGGCTAACAAAGTTTCCAGATGACTGCAAACTGGGAGCCATTATTGAATCCCCAAATGATGTGGATATTCTACAAAAGGGCCTTACAGAAACAGATGCCTGGTGCCAGAGCCATAGGCTCAATCTTAATGCCAAGAAATGTATAGTCATCCCCTATGGAAAAAACATGTACCCATGAACTACCACATAGGTGGCAGGACACTAAACATCGAAAGTGTGATGAGAGACTTCAAGTGGACACTGGTCTCACTTTCGATAACCACATCGCCACAACAGTCAGGAAATCCTTCAATGTGGCACACCTCATCACTAAGGGCTTTTCATCCAGAAAAAAGGAGGTCATTGTCCCACTGTACTCATCCCTCATTAAACCCATTATAGAGTATAATGCCCCATTTGGTATGTACCTCACAAGACATCTGCAACAGCTGGAAAGGCCACAGAAATACCTCACTAAAAGAATCACAGGCCTAAAGCAGATGCCATATGCTGACTGTCTAAAAAACCTCCAGCTATACTCTGTGGCATATCATCTACTCAGAGGCAATCTCTGCTTAACATACAAGGCCATGTCAAACCCTGAGCTGTTGGACATGCACCATTTAAAGAAATCCCAATCCCTCAGAGTCACACGCTCCAGGGATCTAAACCTTATCATCACAATGAACAAAACATGCTGGAGGGATAGGTTCCTGACCCAGAGAATCCCCATACTCTGGAATACACTGCCCATACATGTCAAACAGAGTGCCTCATTGGCCCTCTTCAAAAGGAACTTTGATGATTGGATGGGAGATAGGAAATTCACCCCGGGGATCATGTCAGTCACCCTGCTAGACAGGGGCCCAGAGAAGTAAATATTGTGGGAAGAAATTTCCAGGGAATTGTTATGGCTAGGCTTGTATTGGCCCTAGGGCTGATAGCCTAGTACCAACCTATGAACCTATGAACCAATGAACCAACTTGTGGGGGAAGAGAGGGGTAAAGCTGGCACTGAATGTGTTACCAAGACTGTGGCCAATATATTTTGTCTCAGGATAGGTATTAGCATTGTGCAGTAACTCACAGCACCTGTGTTTAATGATGTGGAAGTTATTTATGTACCTATCAAAGGCTGTTGTGATTGCCGTCTGTGTCTGCTGCATGTCTGCCTTCATAGATGCCTGTAGGGGATTCCATGAGGGATCCCACATTGTGTTTGATGCTAATAATGGAGTTCAACAGTCATGGGGCACCACCTTTCTCTGCAACAGTGTTATTCTTCTGTTGTACACTTTAGTAATGACAGGAGGCCATCACATTTTCTCCCAGTGTTTGGAGGACAGTGTCTGGTTTCTGTTAGCTCTGGCTAGTACCATGCATTAATATATCTGCTTCTACAGTGCATATGTGTATGATTCCACAGTCATGCACCTATTTACATTGCCATGGGTGCAGTGAAGTCATCCACCCCTATTTTCATGGCTGCAAAGTCAGCTTTGGACAGGTTTTGCAAGGTGGTTACCCTTGTGGGGTGTGGCCGATGTGTTGAGTTCCATGTTGATTACAGCCTGTGTGGATCTCACTATGCAGGGATTGACCACTGTGGATGAGCAACAATCCCATATTTAAGTGGTCAGCACAGGTCAAGGTTGTTACATCCTCTACTGGGGGTCAGTATGAGCTGGTCCAGTGCATTGGAAATGATGAATCTAAGGAAGTGTTGGTCCACTGTACTGGTGCTTGGCTACATTCCCCAGGTGGTGTAGGGGTAGTTGAAGTCTCATAGTATGTCAGTCTTGCATTGGACCATCATAAATGGCAGAGTGTTGAGGAATGTGCATTGACAGTCTAGTGACATAGATATGGACCCATAGCATGCTATGGTCTGGATTGCACTATTACCCCAGGTAGTTGTACTGGAAGTATCTCCAATGCATTATGCTTGGATAGTAGTCTGGAGGTGTTCCCATCCATAATGAATATGGAGACAACACCACCTGTGGCAGTGTGGTTTGGCCCATGTTTGGGGGTTGACAGCTGTGGAATGTGTTAGAGCCTGATACTGCAGGGCTGCTGTCTACTGCTGTGAACCACCTCTCCATTACAGCAGACATCTTAATGTCCTCCACTCCGAGTGCTTTTCAGTGACTGCATCCTGACAGTTAGATGCCTACTGTTGAGCAGCATGACCCTCAGATTGCATACATGTCTAGCTGTTATGGTGGTAATTACATTAGGAACACTGCCTAATAATGCATCATAGGGCTGGCAAGACACTTAGCCAGTACATGGAAACCCAGTGCTGAAAGATGTAGTACATATATGCAAGTCATTGGGTTCTGTCAGTCATGTCATCCCAAGCAGACAGGTACTGGATTCTCTGAGAATGACACAAATAATGTAAGCCAATGTTGCAGTCAATCTGTTGATAGCACCACAGCATCATTCTGGATAACAGCAGTACACTGCTCAGGGCTACTGTCACACATGCCTGGACCATGTAATCAGAGAGCTCAACCATGTATCTTGTCATGTAGTCCAGGGAGGTGTGTCCCAGGTCATTAACAACCAGATGGATACAGAGTGATAACCGTAGTTGTTGTGGAGTGCCATGAATGGCTGTGTCATGTGTTGGATGCTGGCATGTGATAGATATTCGGCTGTTACCTGCTCCATATTCAACTTAGTGAGTGGGATTTGTGTGTACCTCAGTATTGAGTTACCCATGACCACTGTATTGTGCAAGGTGGTAAGCCTTAGGAGCTTAGGTTGAGGGGCACACTGTGTAGGTTAAATATGTGTCCCTTGGCATTTGCTATGTTGTGGTGTCTGAGTGGGTGTCTGTCTTGCTGGTCTGTGCTGTTTGGGTAAATGTCCATTGAGTGCCTCTGTGAAGGTGGGTCTGTGGCTTTTCACTGTATGTCATGGCTGTCAAAGTGGGTGCCATGGTGAGCTATGTGTTCCACTTGGTGTGGTAAAGTTGTAGATCTTGTCCTCTTGACCTGCAACCCCAGTCTTCTCTGGAGAGTGCATATGTCCACATTGGGTGATATACGGTTTTTTATGTGCTATTTTTTTATGTGCTACTTTGCATATATTTATTGATTCATTGTAGCTTTAAATTTTTATTGTTAGGTGGGTTGGGTTGAAGCATGTGACTTTATGTTCTCCTATTTAAATGGTGATTTTTTATATGTTAAGTTATACTGATGAAGGGTGCAGACCCGAAAGCTTTATTTAATAAAAATCCTGGTGTATATTTTGTTGTTTTATTCAAGCAGTTGCAGTAACACCTATTGCTGAATACGGGTAACTCTCACAGGTCTGAATGTTTGAAGTTTAGAGGGGGATGGTTGCCTGTGTACATGCACCAGGTTAATGGGTGAAAGCACAGAAAACTGCCCTTCAATCATGTCAGGAGGGGTAGACATAACTAGTAAGTACTGGGGCTTATTCTGAGATGAACAAGTACTACAAACGGCTCCCAGGTGTGCCACACTTCTTGATACAATAACCTGGTGAAGTGTGTGTGTGTGTGTGTGTGTGTGTGTGTGTGTGTGTGTGTGTGTGTGTGTGTGTGTGTGCGCGTGTGTGTGTGTGTGTGTGTGTGTGTGTGTGTGTGTGTGTGTGCAACTCCCCTCCACATTGCTTTCCTCAGCTTCATGGCTTGTACACTGAGAGGCTGCCACAAGGTTGGCGAGGAGCTCCTCAGTGGGCATCAGTGGGGGCTGGATGGCTTGGCCCCCACCTGCGGCTAGCCAGTCCCTCACTACAGCAGCAGCCCATTAACGGGCATGGCAGATGAGGTCATTGGCCCGATGCTGCACCTGTATATAAATTCTACTGTGCAGGCCGGCATCATTTACCCTGTGGGCCAGAGTGTTCCACAGGGTGGTCCTCTCTTGAACATCTTCTGCTCTCTGTCTAAATAACAGGGCATAATGTTAAATCACATATTGGGTGATGATGTCAGTTTCCCCAACAGAGAATGCTGGTAGGCGAGCCATCTGCATGTTGCCTGGAAGGCATAAACAGGAAATAATTCACAGGCCTTAATACATTTGTCAAATTGCACATCAACAGTGGATATTACTTGCAAATAATCCAAACTACACCATAACCCTACAATGTATCATGGCTATAACAGCTTGCATTACACTCCTAGCCCTCAGCTATCTTATTCCCCCAAATGTTGGACACTTGATTGCATAACCCTCTATTCTCCATTCATCCCTGTGTAAAGAGTTGACAGTGGCCATCTTCCATGTGGATAGTGACAGGTCTGTGCTTGACAGTGGTGTGTGATGGAGCTGTGAGCACATGCCTGGGTTCATGTGGGAGGCAGACAGTGATGTTATTATGCCCCATGGAGATTTGCTGTTGTTGCCATCAGTAGGCAGTATGTACATGCTCACCACAGCTGAGCGGAGGAGTGTGGTCCATGTGCATATTTCCCTATACAACTGGAGTGGTCAAGCTGGCAATGTGCCCACCTAACCTGTCTGATGCAGGTTACCTATATCCATGGCATGTGTGTATAATGTGTGCTTTACCCCCAGTACAGGATGAATTGTGTTGTTTCCTCTGAAAGTGACAACATATATGGAGTCACTGTTGCAATTGTCCTTGGTGGTGTGGATATGTCTGATTTGTAGTCATAGTCAGGCTTACAGGAAGTCATTACATGCTTGCTCTGATAGAGGTGGACTTGTCTCCAAGTTGTTGCCTGCACCTATGTGTCCCTGTACAGCTAATATAGCAACCTATTATGTGGCTTGTGTTTTGCTGCTGTCCAGTAAAGGGGATTACTCTACCTTGGTGGAGGCTTGTTATACAGGTCATGTACAGCTGAGTCCTTATAGCTACAGTGCATATAAAGGCTACACACCGCTGTTACAATGCCTGGTATTTGTGCAACTGAAACATGACACCACAATAACTTATTTCAAAACAATTCCCACCTTTAATGTGACCTATAGCCTGTACTATTCGATTGTAAACATAACAATTTGGTCTGTGAAAACATACGGAAATAATAATCAGTACAATAAGACAGTTGAATGATTTTGCACACCCTTAAACTGATATGTTGTGTATGCACCTTTTGAGATGGTTACAGCATTCATTCGTCTTGGTTTGGACTCTAACATCATGGCACATCTTCACTTGGCAGTAATTGCTCACCTCCCTTGAAACACCTTTGATTTTTTCAATGGAGTTTTACAAGTAAGGGGGTCACATTCAAGAAGAGAAACATCATGAAATGATTTTCTGTGGTCTGATTGTCTTACAGCACATTCAGCACAGAAACCTGGCATTCCAACAGGGTTGTGTACACTTGTGATATCCACTGTATATAGGTGTTGATATAGCTGGTAGTGGTAGGCATGGAGAGTGGGTCATAACACAGTTGGACACTTCTCTGATTACTACCTGATAATCATGCCCATACCCATATTAGTGTCAGGACAATGCAACAACAAGTAGCTGTACACATTTATGTCTGTTGTATGCACTGACAGTGATATTATACACATGTGCAGCATGCACAACCTATGTACCTAACTGCTTGAAACCCATGTGATTGGTTTTGTGCCTTCCAGCTGAACATATGCATAGATACATGTGCTCAGGGAATACCTGGTATACATATCTGTTCTATGTTAGAATGGCACATGGGATTTAAAGTCTTGTTGCTCAATCATACTTCTCAACCTGTTACAGCAGTACGTCTGGACAATGACACACATGTGACAAAAGGGACATCAATATTGATACTGTATTAATATATATGCACCATACATTAGTAAGTTGATTGCACAGTAAGCTTTGACATCACTGTGATAACCTGGAAAATGTCAAACAGTCATAAGCAGGTTATTATGTTACAGTGTCATTGAACTTGCCAATGGTTTGGCTGACATAACACAGGTATATGTGTATGTGACTACAGATATCAGTCACCGATGTGCTTATTGTCCAGCAGAACACTGTAAGTTGAATGTTATTAATTCAATATATTGCATACAGTTCAACACACGTCTGCAACAGTACTTTCCTATGCACATGCCTTATACAGGTCTCTTAGCATTACAAGGCAAACATGTTTCATACTCATATTCACAGGTAACATATGGATTTGGACAACATCCAATTAACTGGCCTAGCAGTGGCACAGTCACAACTGTTTTACAGACACCCCAGTTTTTGTCATATGTTCATAGGTTCATAGGTAGGTACTAGGCTATTGCCCTGGGGCCTATACAAGCCCAGCCAAAAAGGTACCCTGGCTTTTGCCACCCAAGAAAATTATTTTCCTGTGCCACTGTTGAACAGAGCCACAGAGGTGATCCCCGGGGTGAATTTTCTATTTCCCATCCAATCAAGATTTTTATTGAAGAGTGCTAATGAGGAGCTTTGTTTGATATAGATAGGTAGTTTATTCCAGAGTATGGGAAGTCTCTGGGACAGGAATCTATCCCTCTGGTATGTTCTGTTTATTGTGGTGACAAGGTTTAGGTCCCTAGAGCGTGTAGCTCAAAGGGATTGGGATTTCTTTAAGTGGAGCATGTCCAACAGCTCTGAGTTTGACATAGCTTTGTATGTTAGGCAGAGATCGCCTCTGAGTAGGCGATATGCGATGGAGTAAAGCTGGAGTTTTTTGAGATGGTCTGTGTAGGGCATCTATTTGAGGCCGGTAATCCTCTTCTTGAGGTATTTCTGCAGCCTTTCCAGTTTTTGTAGATGTCTTGTGAGGTACATACTCTATAATGGGTCTAATGAGTGATGAGTAGAGGGGAACAATGACCTATTTTTTCTGGATGAGAAACCTTTTATGATGAGGTGTGCCATGTAGAAGGATTTCCTGACTACTGTGGCAATGTGATTATCAAAGGAGAGACTACTGCCCACCTGTGTCCCAAGCTCTCTTACCACACTTTCAGTGTTAAGTATACTACCACCTATGTTGTAGTTCATGGGTACAGAGTTTTTACCAAAGGGGATGACAATGCACTTTTTGGCACTGAGCTTGAGGCCATGGCTTTGACAACAGGCATCTGTCTCAGTGAGGCCTTTTTGTGGGATGTCCACATCGTTAGGAGTTTCGATTATGGCTCCTAGTTTGCAGTCATCTGTGAACTTCATTAGCCAAAGACCTTTTGTGTTAACTTGTACTTCAGAGAAGTAGATACCAAACAGGAGAGGACCCTGGACTGAACCCTGTGGTACTCCACTTGTCACTAGTCTGAAGTCGGATTTGGAGTCTGCTACTTTCACAGTGTGCATTCTGTCAGTGAGCCAGTTGGCAACCCATCTTGTGACATAGGGATTTATACCTAGTTTAGTGAGTTTATCTATAATTACAGAGTGGGAGATGGTGTTGAAAGCCTTGGCAAGATCTAGATAGGCTGTGTGAACCACCTTACCCTTGTCTATCAGGTTTAGGAGACATTATCTGCCTTTTACAAACCCTAACTGGGTGGGGTCCAGAGTTTGGAGATTACCAATGTCTTTGTTTATAAGTTCCATGATGATACATTCCTTGGCCTTGCAGACCAGGCTCATCAGGCTAATGGGGCGGTAGTTCCCGGGGTCGGTGGTGGCTCCCCCCTTGTGGAGTGGGATAACTGTCACTGTGTGCCATTCAGAAGGCACAGAGCCTGAGGTGAGGCTATGATTGAACATTGTACATAGGTGGGGTGCCAGTTCGTTCTGTAGTTCATGTACAACACAGCCTGGCATGTTGTCTGGTCCCATGGATGCTGTGTTCTTGGCTTTGGAGAGTGTAGTTTTTACCTGTGCAGCCGTGATTACAGGAACTTTGCATTCTTCCGGTATAGAGATGGACTCTTTAGGGGTTGAGAGGGGGGTAAAGTTAGCACTGAACCTATCTGTCAGGATGTTGGCAATATCAGTTGGGTCTGTATATTTAGTGCCATTGTGCTGTAACTCAGAGCAGATCTGAGTGTTGCCATTGAGATTCTTGACATAGCTATAGAATGCTTTGTGGTTGTCTTTAGAATCAGTGGTGATTTTGTTTTCGTAACTAGCTTTGAAGGATTTTATCAGGGATCGCAGCTTCTTACTGAGGCTGACCAGGGAGCTCCTACACTCATGGGATTTTACTCTCTTTTGCAAGAGTTTCTTCCTTCTGTTGTACAGTTTGTTTATGGCAGGGGACCACCAGATTGGCTTCCTTTTTTTGAAGGATAGCGTCTTGGTTCTGTTTGGGATAGCACGATCCATGCACTCATGTAAGTGCTTATAAAGTGCAATTGTGTAGGATTCAGTAGTTGTAACTGTATTGTCCATCTGCATGGGTGTCATGAAGTTCACCACTTCTGTCTTAAGAAGCATGAAGTTGCCATTGAAGAATTTTTTTACCATGCTTTCCTTAATGGGGAGTGGGGGCAGGATGTGGATATCTAGGGTAATTAGTTTATGGTCGGATCGGACCAATGAGGCATTGACTTCATGTGTGGAACACTGGTCACTCATGTTAGTAATGACTAGATCTAGGATATTGTTGCCCCTTGTGGGGGTGTGGATAAGTTGATCCAGGGCATTGGAGTTTATGAATTCCAGAAAGCGTTGAGTGAAGGAGTTGGTACATGAGTAGTTTTCCCAGTTAATGGTGGGGTAGTTGAAATCGCCCATTATTAGGGTGTTTGGTTGAACCCTAATATTTTCCAGTACATCAAGAAAAGAGGAGTGGGAATCCTGGGGCATGGTGGGTGATCTGTAGCAAGCTACAATTTGGATTGCAGTTTTGCCCAGAGTTAGTTGCACTTGGATAACCTCGGCTGCATTATGCTGAGCAACTAGCTTGGAGGTGAGGATATCCTTAATGAATATGGACACACCTCTGCCTTTGGTGTTCCGGTCCAGGTTAAATGGCCGAAAAGTGTGGTATGAGTTATAGCCTGGTAGTGCAGGGGTGCTCTCTGGAACCTTGAACCAGGTCTCAGTCACTGCACAGATATCAATGTTCTCCATTTTAAGGAGTGCCTCGAGTGAGTGCATTTTGAGATTTAGACTTCTAGCATTGAGTAGCATCACCCTCAGTTTTTGCTTGCCTGTTCCTGTTATGGTGGTGAATTTGTCATTTGAACCTTGCCTAAAAAAGGCGCTATAGTTGCGACAAGAACCTTAGCCAGTATCCAGAATCCCAGGGTGACAGGTGCAGGCCATCTCTGGCAAAGCATCGTGGTCTGTCGACCATGTCATCCCAGGCAGACAGACACTGGATCCCTTTAGCTGAGCTGTCCTTTCCCAGCCTGAGTCAGGCTCCTGAGTTGTGATTCTACCTCACAATCTCTTAGATCATCACATTTGGTTAAAGAACACAATGATGCGGGGATTAATAGGGACAGACTTTAAATATTCCTGTTACAAACTTAGGAAGTGTGTAGCAAGATACATATTGCATTACCGTGAATATTCTTAAGGATGTGGAGTCTTAAACTCAAGTGTTTGTCATTACTTGATGACTTCATTCCTCAGCTATCTGCCAGAAAAATACAGATTTCAAGAGGAACAGACAAAAAACTATGAAGGGAAATTCTGGACATTCTGTGAAGATCTGTACAGTTGAGATGTATGGCTGTGATCTCTCCCACTGCAGAGAGGGTCAGATGCTATGGCCATAGCAGCTGTTCAGCAGGACATTAGTACAGCAAGTCTTGTTGGGACTTATAATCTTCCAAATCGTATTTCCCATTATCACAGACCAAGTACTACATTCAATTACATGCTTAGATGTTCCACTTACCTTTTGTTTTATTTTCTTCTCTTTTCCAGTTTATGTTTTATTTGTTTTTTTCTCTCTCACACTCTATCCCACTCTCTCTCTCTGTGCACTACAGGGATAGAGCTGGTTTGAATAGGTGGCAGAATGGCTTTTGTAGGTGATGTTCATGACCAGGTGATGGCCGGTGCACCTAGTGGTGTTCCCCACTTGATAAATGCATGCAGAGCAGCTGTGTAGTTCTACCAATAGCCAATGTCATGGCAACACACTCCTATAATTGACTACTCCATGTGGGAGTTGGCCCTTTCCCTTACTTGGGAGGAAGACATACTGGAGTTGAGTGAGCTACTACCTCTTACAAGACTTGTGGAGACAAGCCAAGTAAATGGTGGAGAAGGTTCAAGACTTAGGGGCAGAATGTGAGTATTGCTGTTATATGTTTGGAATACTGCTAGTTTTATAGGGTTTGTGTGCACATGCTACTTCTGCATGGGTTTCAGTCTGACAAAGTTCTGTCTCTGCATAGCTCTGAAATGTAGGGCTATCCACATAATGGCCACAGGTTAGCCTGTTATGTTTGGTCTGTTCCCCAGACAGGTGTTGTCCTTGGCAAATCAGTAGCATGATCTGGTGATTGCAGTCTATAAATTCTAACACCAATTTCTTTTTTCTGACTTCATATCCCTCAGAAAAGATATGTTACAACAAACCCTGTAACACCAGCAACTTTCTCAGTGTATAACAGCAATATTTCAAGTATGGCCATGTATTTGGGCCTCTGTCCCCCAATTATGTCAGGCTTTGTCCAGATGTCGTACAGTAGCAGGTTGATAGGTATGATGGTCTCTCATTATTTAGTGCTGCCATTCCTGTTGAGAGGAATGGCTGGAAAACATGTTGAAGTCTGTACATTCAAGAGGTTGATGTACAGAGAATGCTCCTAGATGCACTTGTAATATATTTTATGTGGGGGAGATTTACCTATGATTCAAAACGAGGCTAATAGAATATGTGAGATATATTACCGAAAAGAAAGAAGACAGTTCTGTAGCTGTACATTTGAATAAATCACACCATGGGGACAGTAGTGGGTTATAAGGTACTGTTTTGGAAAAAGTCTATTTCTCAGTTTGATGAAACATTCATAAAACAACAGTTGTTATGTACACAATGTATTATTATCAAATGTGATACTTTATCCCCTATGGGTTAAATGAGGAGTGTAATTGGAGGCTATGTATTTAATTATGTAATTAAGTGTTAATTGCTTCTTGTATTTAAGTCAAGTATTTCTTGTAATGTACTCTTTGAAGGCTTTGGCCAAGACATCAGAGTTTAATAAACTTGTGTGAATTACTGGCTGTTTGTATTCTCTTTTCTATGTTCAGACATTTTAGTTGTTTTGCTAAGAGGTTGCTGTATGTCTGGCCATTGTGCATGGCCTATCATGATTTTGTAGCAGTGTACTGTTCACTTATTTATTTGGACTGTGGGGGGGGGGGGGCAGATGTGAGTGTCATGGGTCCTTTCCTATCCAATTGTGCATGCTGCCCCAGTTATGTGTGGTCTATCAGCAGCATATGTTTGTATGGGCATTTTGGGACATGTGTGTATATATATATATATATATATATATATATATATATATATATATGTATGCATATATATATATGTGTGTGTGTGTGTGTGTGTGTGTTTGTGTGTGTGTGTGTGTGTGTATACACACACACACACACACACACCCCACAGTATTTCTTGTTAATATATGTATATATTGTTATACACATATATGTCTATCCATACATATCAATCTCTCTCTTTATATATATATATATGTTTCATTTGAGATATATATATTTGTAGATACCAATCCTTCCTGATTGCACAGTGTCTTATCCCTATTGTAAACATGCAGTTAAAAGGGTATGTTTGAGAAAGCATCTTAACACTATTCAGCTAAGGTGGCTTACTGGTAAATTGTGTTGACTATTGTGTGCAGCGTCCTGGGTTCAGGACCTGCAGGGGTTGCTTATTTTGTTGTTGGGCTGCTGGATACAGAGTGATTAAGGCACTTTTAAGCAGTTGTAAGCGGGTTTGTGTGGGTTTGTGTGGTGGTAAGCAATGCTAACTTCCAGTTAACTATGCATATACACAGTTAGCCATAAAAAGTGTTTAATTTGTGTAGACATTGCTTACTACCGCACAAACAGGAATAGTCCCGCTTACTACTGCTTACTCCTGCTTTCCCCTGTGCTAATTTCTTTAAAAGAAAAGAAAAAAGGAGTGAAACGACAGTGGTGAAAAAGGGCATGAAGAGTGAAAAACAATATGAAAGATAGCTAGGGATGTGCAGCATGGGTGTAGGAAAGGTCCATAGTTGTCCATTTCTTCTACAGCAACAGCTGTGCATATATACTGAATTTGGAGGTAAATTTGGACACCCAGACCCCTGAGAGAGGGTTGAGGACAACAATAATGTGCTGTGAAGCCAAATGAAACAAATTAAGTGTCCAGTGGACACGTGTGTGAAATGGACATCTATGTATGGGGCGACATTTTTTTGGGAACAGATTACCCTTTGTTTTTTTTTTAAGATGTGAGTGGGATGTTGGGAAAGGATAGTAAGTATATTTGGGGAGGTAGGTTGGGGAGGAAAACAGACAAGACAGACAAAACAGCATACAGGGGTGGTATATGACACACATGGCGGGTAAACACCTTGGACGGGGAGGGGTGTCCACAGGCCCACAAATGAATGCAGTGGGACTAAGGATCTCACCCATGGGCAGTCACCACTGCACCTTCATGGCCCCAAAGGTGGCTGTGCTGGGGGCTGAGCAGGAGGGGAAGATTGACCCTCTAAATGCAACACACGGCCCTCAAGCTGGCATAGCATCTCTCCCAATTCCTTGTGGATGTTTCTATGTACCAGATCCCGGACCTGGCTTCGAGTGGCAGGATCCTGTCAGTGCCTGGGGGGGCAAGCCCCGTCCCCTGAGGCAGTTCCACCCAAAGTTTGTGCAGGACCAGTGGATGAGGAGGTTCTGGGGTGGGTCCCAGATGTGCTGGGACCTGGGGCCATGGCCAGATGCGGCAGGAGAGGCAGATCCGCTGGGATCGGCCTTCCCAAATATGCTTTGGTGTTGCACATATGTTGGTTAGTAATGGTAAAACATTCCAGGATTAGTTATAGCAGCATGCATGAGTATTCCCATTAACCCAAAATAACAGATTTATAACATTTGCATAGCAAACAGAACACATGCATATATGGAACCGCAGTGGGCATTACACCGGCATGCAGGTTGTATTGATAGCAAAAGGCCACCAATGATAGTATTTGAATAGGGAATATTAACTGGAATACATTTCAACATTTGTAGAACAATAGGACACATGTCCCAACAGTAGGTTTGGTGGAAAACATACCCAATCATTTATGTGTTTAGATTATTGGTGAAGATAAGGTGAGGGAGAGAGATGTCAATTAACAAATGTAGATGCTTGCAGTGGTCACAGCTTTAGTGGTCATTGCTGTAATCATTACTCTACAAGAATTATTACAACAACCTATAGCCTTATTTTGGGCAGTGGTATGTTTGTACACAGTGTATAATTACAGCCTTCTTATAGCTACTTACCTGGAAGACCTGTAGAATTAATGCTTGTAAATACTACCTGACTATTTCTACCCATATTCACATAGTCACGGTTACATATGTGCACTCATACTGTGTGTGTGTGTGTGTGTGTGTGTGTGTGTGTGTATGTGTGTGTGTGTGTGTGTGTGTGTGTGTGTGTGTGTGTGTGTGCGCGTGCAGGCGCATGCTACTGACATACTCTACCTTGATTTCTATCGGCTACCTTGGTTGTTGGTAGCAGGGACCAGTAGCTGTGATAGCATGACACTTTTGAACATTTCTTGGGGAAGACCACTTGGTGTATGTACTTATCCTGCTGTCATCTGCAGCCTTGGGGTTGGACCGTGGGTGTTGGACACAGAATAACTACATCCTTCTTATAGCTACGTTATACCTTCTCTTACCTTGAAGTCCTATGGAGGGAATGTTTGTTAACACTACCTGACAGTTTCTACCCATATTCACATAGTCAGGGTTACATATGTGCACTCACACTGTGTGTGTGTGTGTGTGTGTGTGTGTGTGTGTGTGTGTGTGTGTGTGTGTGTGTGTGTGTGTGTGTGTGTGTATATATGCTACTGCTAGAGTCTGCTTTGATTTCTATCAGTCACCCTGGTTGTTGGTAGCAGGGACTGGTAGCTGTGACAGCATGACAATTTTGAACATTTCTTGGGGGAAACCACTTGGTTTATGTACTTATCTTGCTGCCATTTGCAGCCTTGGATTTGGACTGTGGGTGTTGGACACAGTATAACTACAACCTTCTTATAGCTACTTTATACCTTCTCTTAACTGGAAGACCTGTGGAGTGAATTTATGTTGTCACTACCTGACTGTTTGTACACATATTCACAAAATCCTAGTTGAAATTAAGAATACAGCTTACTACCACTCCCAGGATTTGAACCATGTCTGTTTCTGCTAAAAATACAAGTTTATGTTTCATCAGAACAAGCTATTGAGAATCCGCTGTCTCTTTCTTGAAGGTTTTCTGTCTAAGTCTCTCTTGGTTGTACAATCTGACCTTGTGATTACAACAGTCCTATATATACATTCCTATACATACGTTTTATATAGCACAGTGTAGAAAACAGTGGTCAACACATTACTATTCTGTTATCAGATCTTGGTGCATGGTATATTTCAAGTTATGCAATACCAGAGCAAACACAACCAGTCTAGGGTATTCACTTTTATTGACAAGTATTTACACTTTTATTGATATATAACCTGTATGTCACTATTACTCTCTTATTGGTTTCTTCAGTCACTAAAAAAAATACCCATTTTTAAATACTGCAAGGTGACATTCTACTACTTTTTATTTCTTTGCTCTACAAAATACCAACTAGATTGTTAATCACCACCCTCTTGACTCAGCCTTAGCAGCCTGCTAACGTGGGCTTCCAAGTTCATGGCCCTCTCATCTGCAGCTATACAGGAGATAAGAAAAAACGTTTATGCATACCTATCCATCTCATGCACAGGGTGGACTTTGCAGAACACTTATTTTGACAAATAATTACACATTGCTGGAGCATTCCCTGCCTGGGCATCTTGGACCCACTGGTCCAAAAGGTCCCTATCCTCCGCTTCAAGTCAGCAAAGTGGTGCCGGACCTGCTCACCAGTCTGAGGGATGCCAATAGCAATAGTGAGATCTTGGGCAAGATGGTCCCAGGCCTCCTCTTTGTATTGGGAGGCCTGGTACTGGTCCTGCAGCAGTCACTCTTCATGGTCTTTAATGAGGAGTCTGACCATGACCCTGTACTCCTGAATGCCCCAGCACTGTGCCCAAAAGTGCGCACCTTCACCTACACCAGCCATAGTACCTACAGTGGGGAGCTACAACTGATAATGAGCTGTATTCCTGCCTATGAGGTTTAAATAGGGCTAATTTCCCACCCTTTAATGTGATTGGACAGTTTTGGAACTGCTGAGCTAAGCTAAGCACCAGGCAAACCTGCCTAGAAAGATAACCATTGCTTAAAGGGGTACATGCTAAGCTCTGCTTACCAGTGTGCAAATCTGTTTAGGTATGCTAAATCTTGCTTAAACTTTAAATTTCACTGACACCTCACATTTGGGGCTACTACACTACCCTGGTTAACATATACATAATAATATTCACTACCTATTTATGAAAAATACATTTTAGTTGTGTTTCACATATGAAAATGCATGGACTGCTATGGGGCTTGAAGCATGACACATTGCATGCTACGGGAATGCTCTAACCACTATGCTATTCCAGTTTCACTTTCTATATTGTGTATATTTCTGTTTAACTTCTTTTGATGTTTAAACTCTGCTATTCGTAGCTGTGTGAAGGGCACACCTGCTTAACTACAGTTAAACTTTATTGTTTTAATAAAAAAAAAAGATTTTGAGGATTTAAATGACATTTCACTTTTTCTCACTTTAGGTGTATGCCTGCTGTAATGTGGGAACAAGGGCACAACACTAGGAACAATTTTAGCACTTTAAAAGTGCATGGGATAACAGGTTTTGTGTTAGCATGTATTTTGTGAGGTGCATGGGAACTCAGGCATGTCAGTGTTGTGTTTCTGTTATTTCTTCATTTAATATTTGTTGAACGGGTAAGTCTGATTAGGATGGGAAGCCTATTTTCAGCAAAGGCCTGGGATAACATACTCCAGATGCATGTCTGTGGCATTCATTCTGTGGATATACTGCACAATTGTGTAGTATATTCGCAGACAATTGTGTTTTTGCCTTTAAAAGTGCTGCAATGGCACTTTCTGAGGGAAGGGGGCATACTACATGTGTGGGCACTGCTGTAACATGCCCCCTGCACTCGTTCATGGATCATGTCCATGTAGGTGTTACAACAGCATGTCTTCATAAATATGCAAGGTGCACTGCTATGCTGCACGGACACGATCCATTCCATGCAATAATAGTTTATTCTTGCACGGAACTTTACTGAATCCTGGGGTATATCTAATTTACCGTTCTATATTATATCCTCGAAGAGGCATTCCATTGAATGCCTCTTCATCGACCCCTAAAGCACAAACTCCAAAAACAGCAAAGGGCCATATCAGCGATTTCTTTCCCTGGGAAATAAATTGCTTGGCCATCCCTGTAAGTTTGCAATTTTCCCCAATGTAGTGCGATCTCAGAGTTGGTATATTTAGTTAGGGGGTGTGGGGGGTGAAGCCCCTCACTTTGTAAAGTTTTTACTGATGTGTTCATGTTGTTAGTGTGAGAGATTTTTTTTTCCCAGGGAAAGAAATCGATGATATGGCCCTTCGCTGTTTTGGAAATTCGATGTTGAAGGGTGAATGAATAAGCATTCGATGGAGCACCTCTTCAAGGATATAATATAGACCCTAATTTACTGTTACTAAACTATCTAACTCCCTCCCCTCCAGCTATAACCATGCTTTCATCAAGCTCACACATTCTTTATTTCTTACTTTTCACTATACTTTTCTTTTCACTAATACACGAGTGCCCTAAACATTATCACCCTGCCCCTTCAACCTACTGCTATTACCATATCCATGTCTATCCAGTTTAACTTTTACAAGTGATGCCTCTATGTGCATCCACAGTTAACTCCTACTGACGCCTCTAGCTGTCAAATACTGCTTGCTCATCTTTGCATGAATAATTTCAAAAACCTGCTATGTACAAGGTTTTAAAAGATTTCATCTTAAAGCCTGCACAATGGCAAACTCGATTGCATTAATATTTGACCTCTGCCTAGTGCAGTTAAATAGATATTAACTGTTGTTTTTATGATATTAATTTATATAGCTATAATTTTCACATTTTTCTAAATATCTCAGCAACCAATTAACACAGACAGAACTCCTTAGCCCCATATGAAAGCTCACAGCTAGATGAATAAAATACTGCTGACAGTATGTGTGTAACTTGAGTGCTGAGACATTGTAAGTTGTTTACAAAATATTATAAATGTAATAGTTACTGAATTTACTGTGACTTATAAAATTCTGTTTAAAACCTAGAACCTAAGGAATACTACCATTATAAAAATAGCTTGTGCTCAAGAGTTTGCCATTTACACTTCTGTTATAACCCATATAGTTCCAGAAATATAAACATTTGTTTGAAATGTAAGGACATAATTTGAATCTGTCAAAATGCTTAGGATCCGCCCATCAGAAGTTACAGTGCACACTTCCTGATCTCCATTGGAGTGAATGAGTTAACAGCTACACAAACATTTCTCCTAGCCCCTACCAAATAAACCCTCTCATCTAATACAAAGTGAAAATTAGCCTGACTATAAACAAAATCCATTTTACCCTAATAACCAACAATACTTCCTCTGTTCAAGCACACCATGCCAAAACTTTCACTAAACAAAAGCCATTTACATACATATCTAAGCTTATTTCTGTTCCTCTATGTAGTGACATATACCCCAATCCTGGTTCCACTACAAATAACCCTGCAGACTACAATTCAGAATTAATTCTCATAAATCTTTATACATGGCAACTTTAAATCTACAAAGCATTCATAACAAAATTCCTAACTTTCACAACTGGATATCTCATAATCAACCTGACATCATTGCCACCACCTAGGCATGGCAAAAACCTTACATTAAAGACTCTAAATTTCTCTCTTCAGGCTATCAAACAATAAGATTTCACAGGCCTCACAAAAAAGGAGGTGGTGTAGCACTAATCTTTTCTAACTCCTATGACTTAGTTTCCTGTATAAATCCTGTTACTCAATTTTCCAATGCTGACATTCTTATTTCTCTCCTAAAAATTAATAACTACAAAAATCTGTGCATCATAGCTCTTTACTTACCCCCTGGCAACAGCATATCCTTATTAGATGATATCCTAGCTTGGATTTCTACTAATATCAAAAATGAAACTGTCATCCTAGGTAACATAAATATAAATTGGCTAAGTCTTAATTCTAACCTTCCTTCTCCAAATATTAATCTATTCAACTTCACACAGCTTATTAATTCACCAACTAGACCTAACAAAGACAACAACTGTGGATCCATTTTAGACTGGATTTTAGTCAATGACCCAAACAAAATATTTAAAGCAGGTACTCTCCCAAACACCATCAGTGATCATCTCCCCACCTTTATTAGCCATACTCTCCCCTCTAATCAAAAACAACACCAAAATTAAATTCATTAAATCACTATTTTAATTTCTTCAGAAAAATTGTTAACTCTAATGCTGATATTAAGATCTGGTTTGAACTGTTAACCCCCTTTAAAATTACAATGTATTTTCCTGATAAAATGCATCTCAGTGTTCTAGATAGCTGAGGATCCAAGAACTTTATATGTTGGTATCAATGCATAAATGACACTAAAATTTTAGACTCTCAGTTTCTTATAAAAGAGCATGGTTTACTTCCTCAAAACTAGTTAATTATATAAAGTATCTTAACTTATTCTCAAGATTTATACATAATACTTAAAAACTCATCTTATCAAGAAACATCAAAGATGATAACTCTCATGTGTGAAATTTTACATAATACCTTCAATACAAATAACATTATTTCAAAATTATATAACATGTTAATTGCTTATAAGACTAGTATAAATCAAAGTTACTGGAACATTATATTCAATGGCATTTCTTTTAATTTCTCACATGATGAAAAACAAAAAAATCTGTTATCCATCAAGCATACTTCATGGTCTCACTAGTGGAGTATTTTTGCTTGGCAATATCTCCATAGGGCATTTCTGATACCAGATAAGATAGTTAAAATCAATAATAGCTCCAATGCATCCTGCTGGAGATGTACAGAACATATCAAAACCGATTGGGCATATATTTTGTATGATTGTCCTAAATTAAAGGGTTATTGGAACAGCATAGAAAATTTTCTCAAAGCATTATTCAATGATTCCTTCTTATTGTCCAGATCATTAGTTCTTTTTAATGTGAATTAAGGTTACTTTTTGAACAAGAATAATTCATATGTACTATGGTCAGTACTTGCTATCACCAGAAAATGCATCACCAGAGGATGGAAAACTAGCTGCCCACCCACTGTTGAGGATTTCTTGTCTTCAGTAAAAGACCTGGCAATCAAAGAAACTATGACTAAAGAACTTAGAATCTATCCAAAGGCATTTGTTAATAATCCATGGACAAAAGTTTTAGCACTTATTGAGACTTTACAAATGGACTATAACTCTTTTTGAATTGATACTTATACTAAAGAATGTGTGTATTTTAACTGTGATCTGCAATTTTGCTTCAGGCCTATGTATATATTGTAAATAGTTTTTACTTTTTTAATAATTTGTCTTAGAATGAGAATACTGTTTGTTGTTTGTTGTCTTTTACTTTTCATGGAAAACTTAAAAAAAAGTTTGAAAAAACACCAATATAAACAAGTAAGAAACCTGACAAAATTTAACCTACTTACATTCATTGATACTCTGAAAAAAAATAAACCAGTATAACCTAAAAGCACTCCCACTTGATGATACAGTCAACTATTTCAATACTACATTTATGAATATGCAAAATAGCCTTCTACCCCTATGTATAAAGAGGATCAAAACATACTATGGCCTATAGCTAACCAAAACTACTAAAGATCTGATGCACACCCCGGATAAAATTTGGAAATAATGACAAGCTAGTAAACACATCCCAGACCTTATAAAATTTAAACAACTTCCTAACCAGGCAAAAAAGACTTGTCAACAAAGATAAGAAAGAATACTACTTAAAACTGCCATTTAACCATAAATAAAAAAACCCCAAAATTCTGGAACTCTGTTACTTCACTGCTAAATCTAGGTACAAAATGTATTCCTTGTCCATATCCTGACATACCATCTCAAAAATAGCCTCTCTCTTTATCTCTTTCTTTATTACATCTATACCTGATATTACTGCTAATTTTCCCAAAAGTAAACTACAGCATAAATAATACATCTCAATCAAAACATTCCAGTTATTCCACCCATGAGCCTATGTCCCCAGTCTATACCTAAGTTGATTCTAAATTCCACTCCCATAACCAAAATAAAGAGACTGCTTCTAAAACTCAAACCTTGCTCTAACGCCCCTGACAATATACCCTCAGTTTATCTAAAACTTGCAGAAGATGCTATTGCTTACCCTATAAGTATTCTTCTCAATGCATCCATCCAGGAATCCTTTGTGCTCAAAATCTGGAAGAAAGCATTTATTCTTCCTCTTCATAAAGGCAGCAATAATACTGACATTGCCAATTTTTGACCTATTGCTATTCTCTCTCTCTCCCATCTCTAAGGTCTTGGAAAAATGGATGCATATTCAAATGCTTCACTTTCTTCTTCATAACCATCTCCTGTCACCTACACAACATGGTTTTATACCAGCCACAGTACAACTATTGCCCTGATATCTTTCATGGATACAGTAAACAGAGCCCACAATGCTGGAAAAATAGTCTCCATCCTTTTCCTTGATCTATCAAAGACATTTCATACTAGGGCTAGGGCTAGGGGGGCATTTATAAGCCTAGTCTATAGTTATTTGGCTTTCGCCACCTTTAGTTTGAATAAACTATGCCTATTTATTTGCTGTGCTGTCAAGCAGTGACACTGAAGTAGTAATGGGGGGTATATCTCGATCCCCCCCCATCATGTTCATCAATTCCTCAAACAAGGCAGTGTGTGGTGCTCTGCCCTCGTATGGGATTTTTTTTGTTCATAGGGAGTCTCTGGGTGATGAATCTGTCCCCCTCCCATGTGTTCTTTAATTAATAACCGTGTCAGTTAAGTCTCCCCCCCTTGTGGGTGTGGGGATCTGGATTTTTTTTTTGAGATGAAGCATATTCATCAAATCAGGGTTTGACATGGCCTTATATGTCAGGCACAGGTCACCTCTGAGCAAGCGGTATGAGACTGAATACTCAGATACATTCAATTTTGGGCTTTGGCTGTGTTGGAAGCTCCAAGAGAAGAGAAAGAGAGAAAAAGAGAGAGATTTTGAGATTTTTTTTTTTTTTTATTTTTTTTTTTATTTTTTTTTCTCTTTTTTTGCCTAGCTCTAGAGCATTTCTTTTTGTCTGGCTTTGATTTCTTGATGTAGTAGTAGTAGTATTTTACAACCAAAAGCCAAAAGTGTGAATTTCCTGTTTGCACTTTTTTTTTAAAAATTTTTTTTTCTTAAAACTTGCATATTTTCTGTCCTTGACCTAGCACTCTTGTGTTTCTCATCCTTTACTACTAACCAAACTATCTAATATCAGACCCTCCCCCCAACAAGCAACTGGTTCACAAGCTTCTTAAAAGACAGACAACAGTCAGTCAAATGGCAACATTCCACCTCTCCTTACCTTAACACCTCTATGGGAGTTTCTCAAGGCTCAATACTTGGTCCCCTCCAATTCAGCATTTTCATTAACAATTTCCATACAGCTATGACTCAGGGTTTTCTTATTCAATATGCTGATGATTCAACTATTGTATGTTTGGCTGACATTTCTGACCTACAGCTTAAAATTCAAGAGGCCTTCTCTACCGGTGAAATCTAGATATTCAATAACCACCTAGCCCTAAAACTAAAGAAATTTAAGCTCATACTTTTCACCATTAAGAAAACAATTCCTTTAGACAAGCCCAAGTTTACTATTTATTCCCATAGTAACACTATAATTGAAGTTGTTAGCCAAACAAAACATCTAGGAGTCACTATCGACAAACACCTAAAATTTCATATTCCTATACAACACACCATCCGCAAAACTCATCAAACGCTTGGAAATCTCTATAGACACAACAGTTTCCTAAGCTCCTCTAGTAAGCAAATCCTTGCTTCCACTTACTTAATCTCCTCTTTTATATATGACACCCATCTACTTACCAACCTCCAATCCTCACTAAAAGCTAAGCTCAAGACTTGTTATAATAATATTGCTAAATTCGTAACCAGTGCTAAATACTCTACCCATCACTGCACTGCACTGCACTGTGCTTCCTAAAATGGCTTCAGCTTCAATACTACCTCAACAAATTACAATTAAGCACAGCACACAAGATGATCTTAAGACCTTCAGATTATCCTGCCCTCAGCTCTATATTTACCCTCTATGTCCCAAGGAGGCCCCTCAGATCCAAGAATCAGCATCTTTTGTAGGTTCATAAGCCAAATCTTCCACCTGGTCATCTCCTCTATTCCTGATCAATAGCCAAAAATTGGAATCCACTACTATTATCTATAAGAACAACCCAGAATCCTGACTTTTTCCAGACGTCACTATGTGAATACCTATCTTCTATCTGGAATTACACTTGTATTCAACTTCCTTAGAATAATAATCACAAGTCATGTTTTCCTAACTACTATCAAATTATGCTTATCAAAATTCTTTAATGCCCTAATTCATGTATGTTACATATTACGTTTATGCTATTTTTCTGTCAACTGCATGTTATTTTCTCTGTGTTTATACATTTTTAATTATCCTCAATGTTGGTTATCATCTTTCTATGTATTGTGGAGCTTTTGTCCCTGGCTTCCACTGAAAATGAGCTCTGATAGGCCCAGTGGACTTGCCTGGTAAACAAAATGAAAATGAATAAATAAATAAATAAAATGAGATTAAAGTTGAGGTAAGATTATTCCTTTGTCTGTGGCAGTTTGGCTGGCTTGGACATAAGAAGTAATAGTTTCTTTGCACAATACGGTAGTGTGTTGATCCCTGTGAATGAGTTTTGGATATGTAGTTAAACACTAAGAAATTGGCCTAGCTGGATTCCATGATATTTTAAGGATGAGATAGTTTCTATGGTGGCATAGTTACCATCTTTGGTATTAAGAAATCTGATTGCTTTAGTTATTTTGCTCAATTCCAAATAATGTTTCTTTTGAGGGATTGAGTATAAGTGGCTGGCCTATCAGCCATTAGTTGAGGGTTTAGAGATAATCTTAGAGTTGAGTTTGAATAATATGGTGGGGTTTATTTGACCTGTAAATGACCAGGTCCTCAGTATAAAGAATTAGTGGAATTTGAAGGTGATCAAATAGGAGTTTGTAAATAAATGTGGAAAAAGTAGCAAAGGGGCTAAAGTAGAAACCTGGGGGATTCCTTTCATAATAGGAGCTGTTTTAGAGGTGGTGATGCCCACTTTGACATTGAAGGCTATACTGGAGAGTAAATGTACAAACCAAAATTTTGCATCATCACTAATGTCTATTTTAGTTAGTTTATTAAATAGTAAATTATGATTAATTAGAACAAAGGCTTATGTGAGGTCAATAAAGACAGCACCAGTCAATTGTCTTTGTTCGTATTCAATAGGATTCTGTCTATGACGGAATTTTCTGGTGCTGCATCCAGACCAGAATCCATGTTGCTTCCTGGATAGAAGATAGTATTGATATAAATATGCAGGTATTTGGCTGTAGATAATTGTTTTAATATTTTACCTAAAGTGGGAAATACTACAATAGGATGGTATTGTGAAGCAATAGCTGGCTTAGGTAGTTTTGGACTAGGAGTAACTGCAACTGCTTTTCATAACTAAGGCATAATCTTATTAGTTAGTCAGAGGTTGCATATGTTGGTTAGAGGGTGAGAGATGAAGTCCTTGAAATGAAGAATGAACCAAAGTTATCTTGGCCTGGGGGAGAATCTATTTGTATTTGATTTAGTTGTGTTTCTGTCTCTTTGGTTCTGATCGTTTTGAAGTGGAATAGTGGAATGTAGAGGGTGAAGAGGGTGATGTGGGGTAGTAGACTTGTGCTGTTGCTGGGTAGGAGGTTGCTAAAAAATGGAGGAAGTCAGTGCATGAAAGTTTGTTTGCTTGTAGTGCTGTTAGATGGGTTCAGAGGAGTGGAGTGGAGTTATGTTAAAGTTTTTCAACCACTCAATAGGCTTATTCCTCTCCAGAATCTTTTAGGTTTGGCTAAAATTGAAATTTGTTTGCTTGTTTTGGTATTGTTATTTTTGTGTCTGATTGCTTGCCTAGGTTGTGTAGTGAGGTATATTTAGCTAGGAAATCTGTGGAGGGGCTATATTTGCAATTCTGCCATGCCTCATTGCATAATTTGAGGTGTTTGAGTTTGTTAGATTCACAGTTATGTTTATAATGTCTAAGTAGCCTTTGTACTAAGATAATTTGTTTTGCAAGTGCATTAGGGTATCATTAAGGTTTTTAGCCACTTTGTTGGGGTTGCTTAATGAAAATTAAAGAGACCAGTCAAGGGTGGTAAGGTGTCTTTTAAGATTACTGGTATTCTGAATGGTTTTGGGTCCGAAGGTGATAAGTTTAGGTTTAAATTTTAACATTATATTATGTAGTGAGAAATCTATGGGGCAGTGACCACTGAAGGGGGTGCATGTATGGTGAAGTTAGCTATCATTACAGTATTATTAGTTATTACAAAATCTAGCAAGGTTAACCTACTGGATTAAGGGTTTGGTCTAATGCCATCAGACTTAAGCTGGCCAGGAGTTATGACATACCAGTAGCATTTGGACCTAAGTAATTAAGGCTAAAGTCTCTAAGAATGATTGGGTTGCAGTTTTTGTTTGGCAGCTATGACATATATTTGTTGGATGACAGTACTGAATTTTGATAGTGAAGATGATGGATGTAGGTATGCACTACCTATAACAAGGAGTTTTTCTTTATTTGTTGGGACTTTTAAAATTATCTATTTAAGATCCAGTTCTGAGTTACATTTAGCTTGTTTAATGATAGTGGGGTTAGGATTGTCTTTAAAGTGAGGATTCATGCTTCTCTCCCAGGTTTTTTGCCTGGTCTGTAATTTCTTGGCTATGAATAGTTTTGTATGAGGTGGAAAAGACTAGGGATAACAGGCAACAGCCATATTACTGTAATAGCTATAGTATCAAGATTATGTTGTATGGAACAAACATTGATTTGGTCAATTTTTTTCTTAATGCAGTGGACATTAAACATAGAGCAGGTAATATGACTCTGCTTTTTGGTTTGAGCTGAGGCATGATTGTTAAGTGTGTGATGTCCCCACATGATACCAGTAATTAAGGATCTTGAATCCTTACCACTGATACTGGAGAGGGACATGCACTTGGAATACAAATGGATACACTCAGTATTTCCAGATGCAGACCTCTCTGCATCAAGCACAATTTCCCTTAAGAGTACATAGGGCACACACTCAGTCCAGCATCTGGATCTCTCTATTGGTCTCCATGCAGGTCCCCAGTTAGAATCTCCACTGGTACAGCTGTAGGGTTAGGCCCTCGGTCGAGTGTTCATGCAAAGACATCCAGCACCCTCTCTGTAAACTTATGCTTGGTGTCCCTGATCCAAGTAGCTAACACACACACACACACACACACACACACACACACACACACACACACACACACACACACACACACACACACACACACACACACACACACGCACACATACACACACACACATACACACACACACACACACACACACACACACACACACACACACACACACACACACTGTGAGATTTGATTGTTCACACACACACACACACACACACACACACACACACACACCTGGGAAAGGCTGGCACAGATTTACCTGCTGTGTCCCCTTCTGTCCAGAGTATAAGGTTGTTATCACTGCCACCAGACACTTTGCAATCAGGTACTCTAAAGCCCTTAACAAAGGGAGTTCAATTATACTGTGTAATATTAATACTAATATAAATGGCAATAGTTGACCAAGACAACTATACCTTCTGGAGTGGCCCACACAGTATCATCAAATAAATATAAGTACTCTCAAAGGTTAAATACTTTTACAAGGACTAGCCACATTAAATGTTTGAATATATTTAATAATAAATAATAAAAGAACAAGAAAATAATAGATATATATTTTCAGTAAACCACAGAGTTCAAATCACAGGGAATTTTGAAAATAATATTGATGGACAGACTCAAGCAAACAAAGAAAAACATCTATAAACTAAACTTTACTATATTCCTATATTAGCAGAATTAATGCTCCCTAATAACTTACTTCATAGAGCAAGACACAATGAAATATGTGATCAGTCTTTCTAGCCAGGTTCCCTAAGTCAGAGTACTCACTACTCGGAGATTACTCCCTGCAAAATATAATATCCAAGATGGCTTCCAGAATGACATCTGGTCACTTGACTCTAGTTTCTCACAGTATCCCCCTTTGAAGCTGAGACAGGAATTTTGCCATAGATGGCTACAATGCACATCTAGATATTTATGTCAGTGCCTGCAGCTTCCCCTCTTTTTACTGAGCTAATGAACAAAGGCTTCTTTCTGACCAACCATTTCCAGGCCTAGTCAGCACTGTGGGGCGATGTTTTAATAGTTCATTAGCTCATTTACATTTCACTTATTTTTCTTAAAGTAAGCTAGCTGTTTAACCTCTGCTGTCCCAGTATCCTATATTAAAACATATACATTTAATTCAGTTGCAATAATACATGTAAATTTCTTTTCATTCCAGCAGGGTGCACTGTTGATACATTTTAACACAAGAAAACCTCACAAATACATTTTTAGCAGAAGCATCTGTATAAATCAGTTTGATATACAAATGACATATAATTATTTACAAAATTCCAGCTAGCAGTGCTGGCAGAAGTCATACATCCACTGCCCTACTTCTCCTGGTATGGCTGAAAGTATCTCGTATCGTCAGACCTCTCCCTCCTTTGAAGAATCAAGCTAGTTTTTCAAGTGTCCCTTGAGAAATATGGCCTGAGAGAAATAAGCTTATCTGGGAATAGGTTACCCCATTCCCTGTCTTGAGAGCAAATCTGCATTGGCATTGCCGGCTCCTCTTCAGTGTTGTACTGTCATGTTAAGTGCATGCAATCCCAAGCTCCACCTTAATAACTTGACATTTTGCTAGCTGGCTCTATGTAGCCATATTAAGGGACTGTAGTCTGTAATTACAGTGACTTTCCTTCCATACAGATAAGGATGAGGTTTCTGCAGTGTCCATACTATGGCTAGGCATTCCTTTTCTACAGCTACATACAATTCCTCCCTAGGTTGGAGTTTATGGCTGAGATGTACCAGTGGGTGCTCTTCTCCTTCTGAGGAAACCTGGCTAAGTAAAGCATCAATCTGCACAACAAATTATTTGCTGTAATCTGGACTGGCTAACACAGGGGGTCCTCCCAAAGCCCCTTTAAACTTCTGGAATTCCTGCTCACATGATGGGGTCCACACTACCTTATCTGGCCTGTTTTTCCTTGTCAGGTCTGTGAGGGGAGCAACTATTGTACTATAACTGGGAACAAACTTTCTAAAGTAGCCCACTTTCCCTAAGAATATCCTCACCTCCTTTTTGGTAACAGGGGCCTGAATGGTTTCCATTTTGGGAGGTTCTGGCCTCATCTTATCACTCCCCATCCAATGTCCCAGGTAGGAGACCTCTGCCATACCCATCTGACACTTCCTAAGATTAATGGTCAACCCTACCCTTTGCAGCCTGCACAGCACCTCCCTGACATGCTGAAGGTGCTCTTGCCAGGAATGGCTGTAGATGGAATTATCATCCAGGCAAGCCAGGGCATAATCTCCTGCTCCTGCTAGGATATGATCTAAAGTTGCTTGGGAATTTTTCCTCCCAAAGGGCATCTTCCTGAACTCATACAAGCTCAAAGGAGTCACAAAGGCTAACCTCTCTCTAGTGTTGGGAGTCAAGGGCACCTGCCGGTATGCCTTGGTCAGATCAATAGAGGTCAGATACTTAGCCCAACCCAGCTTGTCCAAGGCTTCATCTGTCCTAGGGATGGTGTAGGCATCTGACTCTGGTTGACTATTTAGTCTTCTGTAGTCCATACAGAACCTGGTGCTGTCATCCTTCTTTGGTGCCAGCATCACTGGGGAGGTCCAGAGACTGCTGGACTCCTGGATTACTCCCAGTTCCAGCGTCTCCTATATTTCCTCCCTCAGAGTCTGTTTGACTTCATTAGGCAACCTCTAAGGGCCCTGCTTGATAGGTCTTTGAGGCCCTCTATCCACAATGTGCAGCACCAAGTGGGTTCACACTGGTTTCCCAATGAACATGCCCCCATACACCTGTAACACTGCTCAGATTTCTCAAAGCTGAGTATGGGAAAGCCGCTAGGACGTTGCTACCCCTTCCACTGAGGCATTATCCTGAGCCTTACTAAGGAAATCAGTCACAATATCCCTCTCAGAGTCCTTCTGTCATCCAATATAAATACTCAGCACAAGGGTCTCCCAATCATGGTAGGGCTTCATCATGTTAACATGGTACAATTTGTGCCCTGTCTCCTGCCTGACAAGTATACCATTTAGTTGATATCACTGACCCTCCACGCCATTTTGAAGGGTCCCTCCCATGCTGCATGCACCTTATTGTATCTGACAGGAATTAGCACCATCACCTGCTTTCCCACAGCATACTCTTTGGCTCAAGCATTCCTATCATACCAGACCTATTCTGCTGTTGAGCTCCTGCCGCTTTCTCCTGGGCAAGGCCCATGAGCTCCCTAAGTCTTATCCTGAGATTTTGGAAATATGCCACAACAGACTCTTTGTGGGATTCACACTCACCCTCCCACTCATGCATGAAAAACCTGTGGATTCTTGGGGTACTTCTCTCTAAGCAAACAACAGATAGGGCAGATATTTTCCCAGTCCCTCTTAAACTGGTCTGCAAATGCATGTAGTATGGTCTTAAGTGTAGATTTTAACCTCTTCACAAGACCATTAGTCAGGGGATGGTAGGGGTGTTTGTCTTTAGGTGCTTACCCCCACAGCGCTCCCACAGACAAGCCAGCATGTCTGACTTGACATTGGCACCTCTGTCAATCAGTATTTCTTTTGGGAAACCTACCCTACTGAAAATCTGTAACAATGCATTTACCACCTTCTCTGCCTCAAAGGAGGACAGAGCCACCACCTCAAGGTATCTAGTAGCATAATGTACTACCACTAGGTTATTCTTCTTCCCTGTGGAACTTGGAGTACTCAGACAAAGCTACCTTCTGCAAAGGCTCATCAGTCACAGGCAAAGCCATCAAGGGAGCTTTGAACTTCTCTCCTGCCATGCCTACTTTTTGGCACTGCTCACAAGTCCTGCAGTACCTGGTTACAGCCCTGACAATCTCAAGCCAATAAAGTGCTGAATAATATGTCTCTTTGTATATGTCATGCCCATATGACCTGCAAAAGGAATGTCATGGGCTATGGCTAGAAGTGCCATACTGGAGGATCTGGGCACTACCATCTCCTGTATTACCTCATCTTCTAGCCCACTTTCAGGGATTCAGTCGCTATACAGTAACCCTTTGTTCCAGTATACAGACTCTTCATTTCCTTGAGAATCAAATGCCTCCCTATTTACCTCCTTCAAACCTTGTAATGTAAAGTCTGAGAGCTGAGCCTGTCTCAAGTCTGTATTTGTGATTTTTCCCAACTCCACTTCCACAGGAAGTTTTCTATCTTCTGACAGCTGTGCCTCACTGCCAGCCTGGGTGCTAACACTCACATCTTCCCTTGCAGTCACCCTGTCCAAGGGAACATCAGTACCTACCAGCAACCATGGCTCATCTTCAGGCTCACTGCTACAAGGTAGCTCCCTCCCTGAATTAGCCGCATTACCAGTCCTGGATTTAGGGATGCAGTCTGTCTGAGTCTCCCCCAGGCTACCAGACACACATGCCTGTCTCCAAGCCTGGCTGTGTGTGATTGCATGCACACAAGGTACTGCATTATCAAAATCATTCCCTATCAAGACATCTAGACATCGATGGGTTGCCAACTTTGTTACTGACAGAATCCACACTGTAAAAGTAGCCAACTCCAAATCCAGCTCCAGACAAGTGACAAATGGAGTACCTCAGGGTTCAGTCCTGGGACTGCTCTTGTTTGGCATCTACTTCTCTGAAGTACAAGCCAACACTAAGGGACTCTGGCTAACAAAGTTCGCAGACAACTGCAAAACGGGAGCCATTATTGAATCCCCAAATTATGTGGATATTCTACAAAAGGGCCTTACAGAAACAGATGCTTGGGGCCAGAGACATGGGCTCAAGCTCAATGCCAAGAAATGTATAGTTATCTCCTTTGGGAAAAAAAAACATGAATTACCACATAGGTGGCAGTATACTAAACACTGAAAGTGTGATAAGAGACTTCGGGACATAGGTGGACAGTAGTTTCACCTTTGATAACCACATCACCACAACAGTCAGAAAATCCTTCTATGTGGCACACCTCATCACTAAGGGCTTTTCATCCAGAAAAAAGGAGGTCATTGTCCCACATTATCATCCCTCATTAGACCCATTATAGAATACAATACCCTGTTTGGTATGTACCTCTCAAGAAATCTGCAACAACTGGAAAGGCCACAGAAATACCTCACTAAAAGAATCACAGGCCTAAAACAGATGCTCTATGCTGACTGTCTAAAAAAACTCCACCTATACTCTGTTGCATATCGTCTACTCAGAGGCGATCTCTGCTTAACATACAAGGCCATGTCAAACCCAGAGCTGTTAGACATGCTACACTTAAAGAAATCCCAATCCCCCAGAGACACATGCTCCAGGGATCTAAACCTTGTCATCACAATGAACAAAACATGCTGGAGGGATAGATTCCTGACCCAGAGACTCCCCAGACTCTGAAATAGACTGCCCATATATGTCAAGCAGAGCGCCTCTTTGGCCCTCTTCAAAAGGAACCTTGATGATTGGATGGGAGATAGGAAATTCACACTGGGGATCTTGTCAGTCACCCTGCTAGACAGGGGTCCATGGAAGTAAATATTGTGGGAAGAAATAGCCAGGGAATTGTCATAGCTAGGCTTGTATAGGCCCTAGGGCTGATAGCCTAGTACCAACCTATGAACCTATGATCTGCAGGGATATCCTCAAACACACCTAATTATTTCCTTCCTTTCCCATGTTTCCAGTCAAGGTGAACCCTGGCCAAAGGCATTTGGAATTGGATCCCTCCTAAAGCTCTGACTGAAGTGGACTGCCCAAGCAAGTACTGCTCCTCTTTAACCATTGCAGGCTTCACAATGGTTACGTCAGACCCTGTGTCTCTCATGGCAGTGGCCTGTTTTCCATCCACCAATAGAAGATATAAACTCTGGTGGTAGTTTGGTACCCCTTGTTGTCTCCAGACAACTTACCACTGGCATTCTGATATTCCCATTTGCTAGCTCCCCAACCTTTTGTTCCCCACCTTGCCTCTGAGAACATTTATATTTTATATGGCCCCCTGGTTACATTTTAAACATTTAACCCTTAATCCTGGCCATGTACCTAAACTAGTGCCTTCCCCTGTTACTGGTGGACTCTGTTCGGGCAGTTTAGGCTGCCCACCATGGGTTCCCTTCTATCCATGTGCAGCACTGGGTATCCCCTTCCTGTGCAGTGATGCCCTGCTTTCTAAATAGAGATACCTCTTCCCCAGCTCATCTGCAGAGTTACATTCCCTGTCTACCAATCAGGTTTTCATGTCTTCAGACAAAGTGCTAACAGCTTGTTCCCTCACCAAAAGGTCTGCCAGCCCTTGAAAAGTAGTGGTCTAACATCCACTCATACACCTATGAAAATAAGTGCATAACTCAGCAATATGATCACAGACACACTTTCATCTGCCTTGCATTTATGCTCACAAAACTCTTTTTCTATAAGCTTAGTTGTTAACTGAAAAATTGCAATAAACAGTTCTTAACTTTTATAATCTAAGCAGCCAGTATCAGCCAATTTGGAAACAACAATTATAGCTTTAACATTGAGTAAGGGGGTCAGGAACTGAACCCAGAGCCCTTGGTCAACATTATACTGTTTACATACCCTTTCAAATATATGAAGACAACTATCAAAACTATCACCCTCTGTAAATTGTGTAAACAATTTACTGACATTTATTGCTTCTGGGGTTTGGTTATTCCCTTCCCCATTTACCTCCATGACCCTAGCAAAGAGGCAGCATCTCCCTCTCATGTTGATGCTGCGTTTCCTTTTCTTCAGCTGCTAAACATTGCAGTCTCTCATTTTCTTTGGCTTCCAAATGCCACAGTTTCTCCTTTTCTACAGCCTTCAAATGCTGCAGTCTCTCTGAATATTCCAGTTCCAAATGTGTGGCCTCCTATTTATGTCTGTTCAATTCCAGATACATTTTTAAGTCCTCTGATGAAAAGGTGAACCATCCTGTTTCTAAGAATGTACATCCCCAATGGCAAACTGCTTGTCTTCCTGGTTGCTAGTCTGTGCTGCAGCTGTGATTAAGGCTGCAATTATTTCCACTTTAGTCAAGTTGGCATGCACAAGTTCTTTGGCATGGCACATCTCAGCAAAGTGGCTCCTTGTCAGCTTGCCATAATCCTCTGCTGACATCCTTGCTTGCTCTCGCTGACTAAGCAAACAAAAAGTAAATAAATAAAGCAATTGTGATATGAAACTATGAATGTCTACTTTGTGGCTGCTTGAGAGTACAACTTTTTTAGTGACAATTGCATACAGGCTACAGGAGTTCAATTAATATCCCACTACTGCCACCAATATGTGATGTCTCCATGCTGGCCAGTAATCAAGGAGACTAAATCCTCACCACTGTCAGGGAGGATGTATACTTGGAATACAAATGGATACACTCAGTATTTCAAGATGCAGACCATTCTTCATCAAGCACAATTTCCCTTAACAGCACACAGGGAACACACTCAGCCCAGGGACTGGACTGGATCTCTCTGCCTCCCTCCATGTCCACAATAAGAGTCTCCATTGGTTCAGATGTAGGGTTAGATCCTCAGCCGAGTGTCCAAGCCAAGACCTCTAGCACCCTCTCTGTAAGCCCAGTGCTTGGTGTACCTGATCCAAGTAACTCACACACACACACACACACACACACACACACACACACACACACACACACACACACACACACACAAACACAACCAGGAAAGGCTGGCACAGATTTACCTGCTGTATCCCCTTCTGCCCAGAATATAAGGTAGTTATCACTGCCACTAGACACTCCACAATCATCTACTCTAAGACCCTCAACAAAGGATATCCAATTCTACGGTGTAATATCAATGCTAATACAAATGGTAGTAGTTGACCAAGACAACTAGGCCTTCTGGAGTGGCCCACACAGTGTCAACAAATAAATGGAAGCACTCTCAAAGGTTAAATACTTTCTAGAAGGACCAGCCACAATAAAAGTTTAAATATATTTAATAATAAATAATAAAAGAACAAGAACATACTAGATATATATTTGCAGTAAACCACAGAGTTCAAATCACAGGGAATATTGAAAATAAAATTAATGGATAAACTCATATAAATAAAGAAAAACAATCTCTAAGTTAAGCTTTACTCTATTCCTGTATTAGTAGAATTACTATTCCCTAATAATTTACTTGTTAGAGCAAGTTACAATGAAATACATGAGTAGTCTTTCTAGTCAGGTTCCTCAAAACAGAACAAATACTCACTACTCAGAGATTACTTCATGTAAAACATAATATCAAAGATGGCTTGCAGAATGACATCATCTGGTCGCATGACTCTAGGTTCTCACAGTATCCCCCTTTGAAGATGAGACAGGAATTTAGCATAGCCAACTACAATACATGTCTAAATGTTTATGGCAGTGCCTGCAGCTTCCCCTCTTTTTATTGGGCTAATGAACAAAGGTTTCTTCCAGACCCACAGTCTCCAGTCCTATTCACAGTGGGTGAAATTTTAATGGTTTAATAGCTCATTTACATTTCTCTGTTTTTTTTCTAAAAGTATGCTAGGTATTTAACCTCTGCTGTCCTAGTATCCTCTATTAAAACATATATAATTAATTTAGTTACAATAATACATGCACAACACATTTCTTTTCATTCCAGCAGGGTGCACTGCTGATACATTTTAACAAAAGCAAACCTCAGAAATACATTTTCAGCAGAAGCATCTCTACGAATCAGTTTGATATACCACTGAATACCACTGACATATAATTATTTACAAAATTCCATCTAGCTGTGCTGGTACAAGTCATACATCCACTGCCCTACTTTTCCTGGCATGGTTGGCAGTACCTCTTATCATTACAAAGTGGTCCTGGATCGATGCTCAGTGTTGTCTTTTAGCAGAAGTATAAAGATAATAGGACAGAATTTGAGTAGAACTGGGGGTATAATTTTGAGTAGAATTGGTTTCTACCAAAGTTAGAAATGATGCAGTTTTGGTGCACCAATATTTTTGATGTATATCAGTTGAGTGTTGTCATAGGTGTGATGTGATGTGAACACTTAATGGGGCCTGGATATGTAGTGTGTGGTAGGTATTACTGTTGTCTAATATACAAAAGCATTGGCAGTCAGGTAATTGCTGTGGATTTTTGTGTGAAAGTTGAAGGAAAACACATTGATATAAGGAGGACAATGTAGATGAATGTCTTGGTTATAGGTATTCCTAGTGTGAAGCAACTGCAGCAGAGGCCTGAAAAGCTAGAGAATGTGGAGTATGAGGGGAGTAAAGCAGTATTCCTTTAATGGGTGTTTAATGGGTTAGATAAAATACTGTGGAGATCTTCCAGTACAAAGGTGCATGTGTAGGGAATTGGAGTGGGAAGGGAAAGAATCCATGTGAGATGAAGCTAATTTCTAATTGAGTATGAGTAGAGTAGATAACTAATGTATGGGAGGGGGTGTTAGCTTCATCTGACATGCATTTGCTCTCTACCAAAATTTAGTTGGGGATATATATTGTCTTCTCTTAAGAGTTAGTCATTGGTGTTGTAAGTATGCATGTCTATGGTTTAAAATGTATTGTTTTGAAGCTTTCAGTGAAATATAATATAAATCCAAACAAGGTGGGGGGGATATGCCCCCCACAACCCCCAATGTGGGAGGCTGTACCCCCACTCCCCCCTAACTATATAAACAAACTCCAGGATCGCACTACAGTGGGGAAAAGGGCATATACCTTTTACTTGCCTGACAGTACTATATACAGTGCCAGTACATCACTTCAGTGAAATGAGATTTGATGAAATGAGTTTTCAGTAATTTGAGCTTTCAGCGATTTGGTTAGGGTGAATTCAAATTCAGTGAAATGAGCTTTCAATGGAACAAAGTAGACCCATATATATATATATATATATATATATATATATATATATATATATATATATATATATATATATATATATATCTACTTTCATAGACCGAATGTCTGAATCGCCGACACACAAGTTTACCGACCCCAAACAACCGAAAACACACCACACCAACAACTCATAATACCGAACACCACAACACCGACACAAAAAACGTCAACTACACATTACACACAACAACATATCCACTAACCTTAACCTAAACCCTAACCCTAACGTCCGACACTACACCCTAACCCTAACTCACTTAACACACCCCTAAACCTCAACACTACCTGCACCCTAACCCTAACTCACTTAACCCACCCTAAAACATTCAGCCCGGCACTATCGCGCACCTCACTCCACCCGCATTCTAACCCTGACACACTTAACACTTCCTTACACTGCTCTCGTCACTTCCACACACTTACCTCACCGGAACCCTTAGTCCGACACCACCCTCACCTTTTCCACACCCTAACCTAAAATCCTCACTATCGTACACTTACCTGTCCGCTCCCCAATCCTAAATCTTTCATTTCCGGACACTTCGCTCACCGCACACGCTGCCGTCCGCTCTCATCTCTGCTGTCGATGTATCGTTTGCTGTAACCTACCTGTTCGATCTCGTTCCGTCTCGCCTCGCTTCCCGGGTGTGTGACGGCGCTCGGGTCTATGAAAGTAGACCCATATATATATATAGGTCAACTTTGATTCACTGAAAACTCATTTCTCTGAATTTAAAAACACTCACACCAAATCACTGTAAACTCATTTCACTGAATCATATTTCAGTGAATGTAAGTACTGTTGGGCAAATGAAATGTATATGCCCTTTTCCCCACTGTAATGTGATCCTAGAGATAGTATATATAATTAAGGGGGGGGGGTGTGAGGTTTTATATTGTTATCTTTCAGTGAAATGAGATTCATAAATATAAAAGCTAAGTAGGTGGGAGGCTATGCCCCAAACACCCATCAATGTAGAAGGCTGTGTCTCACACCCCCCTAACTATATATACTTACTCCAGGATCGCACTAGTGTGGAAATGGGAATATATGTTTTCTTTTCCCAACAGTACTTGCATACAGTGAAATTAGTTTTCAGTGGTTTGACCTTTCAGTGATTTTTTTGAGGGTGAATTGAAATTCAGTGAAATGAGTTTTCAGTGAATCAAAGTAGACCCATATATATATATATATATATATATATATATATATATATATATATATATATATATATATATATATATATATATATATATATATATATATATATATATATATACATACATACACATATATAACTGCCAACAGAATGAAGATGTCTACCAAAGACTTGTTCTGTAACAGAAGGAAAATCATAGAAAGTACAGACAAGATCACCACAACCAGGTTCAAATTAAAAATGACTTTAATTAAAAAACATCCAATAAAATAAAAGCAATTTTGGATAAGTGCTTTCAGGTTATAACTAACAATTCTTCAGATTCATCTTCCTACAGTCACAGATCCTATTTTAATAATTTCTTAAAATGACTTACTCCTATCCAAAGATTCCATTATAAGTGCCAAAACATTTTAGCTAATTATTCATAAAATCCTCACATATAATGTGGAATCACTATTCAGAATTTGGAGGTAAGGTCTAAATCGACCAATCAGCGTAATAGATGTATTCATTATCTTTGAATCCCTTGGATTGTATAAGCATAATGTTGGTTATAATATCACCATTGAATACCAATCAAATCATTCTTCTCATCCACCAATCACAGTGGACTAACTGCAGTCACAACCAATGTATGATCACAGTCACCTTGACCAATAACATATAGCCTTTCCCATACTTATATCTCCTCATTGGTCCATTTTCATTCTACAGTACATATTCCCCATTGGTTACAACCACCTTTGTCAAAGACCAATAGGATCTATTATTCAAATGACATATAATCTCAGGTGAACTTGGTTTCCAACTAGTACATATGTTCAATCAGTCAGGCCAAGTTAACTTACTTTATTTTTGCTCAAGTTTTCATCTTATAGTTTCCATTGATTTAATGGCCTCACTGGAAACCAAGAAAACTATTATTTAGACTATCAATCATCCCTCATTAACTTTAGTTCACAATTATTTACACTTATATTTCGATTCATGTCTTGGGCTATTTACTTATAATTCTAGTGCTTTACAATGAGACAAGGTTATTTATTGTACTTCTATTCTGAACAGTTCATTGTGGGGACATGGAATCACCTGGATTGTATAAACATCTTATTAGTTGTAATATCACTGAATACCAATCAAATCATTCTTCTCATCCACCAAACATGGTGGTCTAACCACAAACTCAGCCAATGTATGATGATAGTCACCTAGACCAATAACATGTAATCTTTCCTATATTTATATCTCCTCTTTGGTCCATTCTCATTATACAATAAATATTTCCCATTGATTACAACCATCTTTGTCAAAGACCAGTGGGATCTATTGTTCAAATCAAGTATAGGTTCATAGGTTCATAGGTTGGTACTAGGCTATCTGCCCAAGGGCATTTATAAGCCTAGCCAGAGTGTGTCAGCTTTTGCTGCCCCATTGATTAATTAACTGAGCCTCTGTCAAGAAGAGCCAATGAAGTGATCCCAGGGGCATATTTTCTGTTACCCATCCACTCGTCAATGTTTCTCTTGAAGAGTGTTAGTGAGGGGCTCTGCCTAATGTAGTTAGGAATTTTGTTCCATAGCATAGGGAGTCCCTGTGACAGGAATCTATCCCTAGAGCATGTTCTATTTATTGTTGTGGCAAGGTTTAGCTCACTAGAGTGAGTGGCTCGCAGTGACTTGGATTTCTTTAGGTGGAGCATGTCCATCAATTCTGAGTTGGACATGGCTTTGTAAGTCAGGCAGAGATCACCTCTGAGTAAGCGATATGCCACTGAGTAAAGCCAGAGTTTTTCCAGTTGGGCTGCATAGGACATATGTTTGAGGCCAGTAATCCTCTTGGTGAGGTACTTTTGTGGTCTTTCCAGCTGTTGGAAGTGTCTTGTGAAGTACATTCCAAATGGGGCATTGTACTCTATGATGGGTTTGATGAGTGACGAGTAGAGGGGCACTATAACCTCTTTATTTCAAGATGCGAACCTTTTAGTAATTAGATGGGCTACATAGAAGGATTTCTTTTGGCAATAATATCTACCTGGATCCCCAGATCTCTTATTACCTCTTCTGTATTAAGGGGGCTGACACCTAGGTGGTAATTCATGGGTGTTTTGTTTTTCCCAAACGGGATGACTATGCATTTTTTGGCATTTAGCTTGAGACCATGACTTTGACACCAGGTGTCCATCTCAGTAAGGCCCTTTTGGAGAATGTCCATGTCAGCCAGAGAGACAATTATGGCTCCCAGTTTGCAGTCATCGGTGAACTTGGTTAGAAATAGTTCTTCTGTGTTTGCCTGTACTTCTGAGAAGTATATGCCGGACACTAGGGGTCCCAGGACCGAGTCTTGTGGGACACCACTTGTGGCTGGTTTAGAGTTGGACCTGGAGCCCGCCATTCTTACTGTGTGAGTTCTGTCTTTAAGCCAGTTGGCAACCCATCTTGTGACGTAGGGGTTTATGTTCAGGCTGGTGAGTTTTTCTATAATTCCCGAGTGGGAAATGGTGTCAAAAGCATTGGCAAGGTCAAGGTAGGCTGTGTGAACCACCTTCCCCTCATCTATAGCCTTGGTGACTGTCTCAAAGAAGTCAACCAGGTTTAGTAGGCATGATCTGCCCTTAACAAAGCCAAACTGGGTCAGATCAAGTGTTTGGAGGTTCCCAATATCTTTGTTAATGAGTTCCATGATGATGCACTCCATAGCTTTGCAGACCAGGCTAGTCAGGCTTATGGGTCGATAGTTACCAGGGTCAGTTGTGGCCCCTCCTATCGGGAGCGGAATAACTGTTGCTGTGCGCCATTCTATGGGCATGTATCCTGTGGAGAGGCTGAGGTTGAACAGTGTGTTTAGGTGGGGGTTAGTTCATTCTATAGTTTGTGCAAGACGCAGCCTGGGGCACATCTGGCCCCAATGACATTGTGCTTTTGGCTTTTGAAAGGGCTGTTTTCACCTGTACATCTGTGATTTCTGGGCACTACACTTTTTTGGTATAGTTGTGGGCCCTTTCGTGGGTGAGGGGGTGAAGTTTGCAATGAATCTATCTGCCAGGATGCTGGCAATATCAGTAGGTTCAGTATATTTTGTGCTATTTTGCACTAGCTCAGATCATATCTGTCAGTTGCCACTTAGATTCTTGACATAGCTAAAGAAGGCTTTGTGGTTATCTTTTGAATCCTTGGCTATTTATCTTTCAAAGTTAGCCTTGGATGATTTTATGAGGGACCTTAGTTTCTTACTGATACTGATATGGGATGTCTTTCCTTCTTGGGATTTGCTTTTTTTCTGAATTAATTTCCTCCTTCTGTTCTATTGCCTGTTTATGGCAGGGGTCCACCAGACTGGTCTCCTTCTCTTAGGGGAGTGAGTCTTGGTTTTGCTAGGGATGGCATGATACATGCATCCTTGTAGGTGCTCATAGAGTGCATTTGTAAAGGTTCCAGCATCTTGGACACTGTTATCCTTTAGCATGGGGGCTGTGAAACTTACCACCTATGTCTTAAGTAAGGCGAAGTTTGCTATAGAAAAGTTTCTCACTGTGGTTTCCTTTATTGGGGGTGGCAGTGTGGTGTGGACATCCAGAGTGATTAGTTTATGGTCTGATCTAACCAGTGACGGGTTGACCTCTGGTGCGGAACACCTGTCGCCCATGTTAGTGATGACCAGGTCTAATATGTTTTCACCTCTGGTATGGGAGTTTACCAGCTGATCCAGGGCATTTGAGTTGATAAATTCAAGGAAGCACTGGACCTGGGCATTTGTACTTGATTAGTTTTCCCAGTTAACGGTAGGGTAATTGAAATCGCCCAATATCAGGGTGTTTGGTAAGACCTTCATGTTTTCCAGTGTCTCCAGAAAGGCAGAGTGGTGGTCCTGGGTCATGGAGGGTGATCTGTAGCAGGCCACAACTTGCATTGCAGATTTGCCCGATGTTAGTTGCACATGGATGATCTCAGAGGTATCATGCTGCGCCACTAACCTGGAGGTGTAGGTATCCTTGATGAATATGGATACACCCCCTCCTTTTGTGTTTCAGTCCATGTTCCATGGCCGAAATGTGTGGTATGAGTTGTAGCCCAGTATTGCTGGGGTGCTCTGTGGAGCCTTGAACCAGGTTTCAATTACTGCACAGATGTCAATGTTCTCCATACTGAGGAGTGCTTTGACTGCGTGCATTTTGAGATTTAAACTCCTGGCATTGAGTAGCATAACCCTCATTTTTTTATTTGTGCTGTTTATCATGATGGGTTTGACTTTTGAGTCTTGCCTAAAAAAGGCACTATGGGGGCAGCAAGAACATTGGCCAGTATTCAAAAGCCTAGGGGTGACAGGTGAAAGTCATCTCTTGTGAAGCAATGAGGCTTGTCGAGCATGCTGTCCCAGGCTGACAGGCACTGGAACCCTTTGAATGACACCAGAAGCTTAGCCAATTGTTGAAATTGAAAATTTTTCTTTATACTGCGGTATCATTCTTGGTGAGGTTAGGATGCTACTCAGGGTCAGAGTCATACCCGCCTGGGCTACATGATCAGAGAGCTCTTCCATGTCTCTTTTCATGTAGTCCAGGGAGGTGCATCTCAGGTCATTCACATCAGCATGAGCAATGACAGAGTCATATTTGTACTTGTTTTGGAGTGACCTGAGTGCTTGTGTTATGTGGCGGATTCTGGCTCCCGACAGGCAGCTAACAGTAACCTTCTCCTTGTCCAGCCTAGTGAGTGGGACATCAGTGTGCCTGTCTATAGAGTCACCTATTACTAGTGTGTTAGGTATGTTATTTTGCCTTAAGGGCTGTGATTGTGTGGCACACTGATTTTGTGTTTTATGTGTTGTCTGGTTTGTGATGGGAGGTGCAGGTTTTTTGGGTGTCTGCTTTGGAGGTCTCTGATGCTTTTGCAGGTTTTTATTTAGAGCCTCTGAGTATGATTTTGTGTATGTATGTGTATTTTTTGCCAGTGCTGGTTTAGTATGTCTATGTGAGGCTGGAGGTGTGGTGCAAGTGTTAACCTTCTCCTCATGAGTGCCTGTTCCAGTCTTGGGTGGAGAGAGAGCTTAGCCTCCAATTTAGCCATATAATTGCATCTCTCGCATATGTTAATGTTTTGTGGTAGGAGGAGAGGGTTGTCTGTGTACATGAGGCAGTTGTAACATTGCCTCAGGATACCCAGGTTCACCAGCTGGACTGGAGAGTATACCTGAAATTGCCCTTTGGTCATGCCTGAATAGTAAGGTGAGCTGCTTAGTCGCTTGGTTGGTGAGGGGTGAATAATGAGCCTTGCCCTGCTGGGCAATCAAGTGTCGGGGTATATTAGTGCTTGCTATTAGGTCTGAGCAAGTGCTGGACTGTAGGATGCTTTTTAAGTGCTTAGCTTGAGAGTTAGACTACTTTCAAGGGAAAAACTGAAGAGGAGACTTGATGAAGCCGGGAATAATTTAGCCCTAGCTAACCAGCACTGCCCGGATGTGCAAAACCGTGCAAACGTGGTTTTTACAGCAGGGAAATGAAAGAGATATAAATTAGCCCAAAATGGCCTATAAACTACTAACTTCTGGGCTGGAACCACTCCTCCAGGGACAGATGGCTGCTCAAAGCTTCCTCTATCAGAAGTGAACAGAGAAACCTCCTTCTATCCAAGTAAGGTATGGGCAACTCAGAAATTTGTAACACAGCCCTGAATTCAGCACTAGCCTGAAAACTGGACTATACTAGCTTAGAAAGGTGGGAAACAAGGAAAAAAAAATTTTTGAAAAGATAAGGCAAAAACAGTAAAAATACACTTAAAACAGCTTTAAATGACTACAAACAGTAAAAATACACTTAAAACAGCGTTAGATGACTACATGCAATCAGAAAAGGCTTTTAAACAAATTACCCAATTAATCAGTAAAAAAATCTGAAAACTGAGCCCTGTTCCTGTAGTCTTCAATCAGACAAGTTCTAACTACACTCCTACAACTGGGGTGCAGGGGAACCTTCTCCAAAAAAGAAGGCCTGGATTAGTGCTCAAGTTATACAAACAAAGCTAGATTCAGCAGGACTGGATCTATTCTATGCTACAGCAAACAACGCATACCAATTTCAATAAGAAACAGTTCAAATATGCAGGCACTATAAGCCTTTAACCAGAAATTCCCAGCTCAGAAGGGCAGAGTCCAGCCTCTCCTCCCACAAGAGTGCAGACCACAAACCTTCTTAATGTAAAATAACTGGCCTGAGGCCCAAGTGCTTAAACCAGAACTAATACACTTTTAGAATAACAGACACTGAGCCTTCAATCAGCAGTTCCCAACTTACAAGGATACAAGTTACCTGTCCTGCCACAACAGTGCAAACCACAAACCTTCTTAATGTAAAACAACTGGTCTGAAGCCCAAGTGCTTAAACCAAAAGGCTTAGAATGATAGTTGCACCAAGCAGTAATAAATACAATTGAGTACTTTTAAGATGACGCAAAAGCAAAATAAAGTAATAAAGTAGGAAGAAACACAAAAACAGTAAAAGCAGATGATTTTTTTTTTTGAGTGAGCAAATGAGATGGGCCCAGGAGGAGTATCCAAATGCAAATTTACAAGAGGGGCGGGCAGTTGCAAAGCCACCAGGATTAGTCTCAGATGAACTTGGTTTCCAGCTGGTACAGACTTTCAGTTATTCAAAACAAGTTAACTTCTTTTATTTTTACTCAGATTTTCATCTTGTAGTTTCCACTAATAAAAATGATTTCCTATTATGTGACAAAGTGAAATATAACTACCAAATACAATGTAAGCACTGAGTAGCATCCTTGCCGGAAGTCAAGAAATCTTTTCGTAGAGTGCAAATCATCAATTATTGACTGTAGTTCAGGATGGTTTACACTCGTACTTCAATTCATGTCTTTGGCTGTTTAATTATAATACTATTGCCTTACTATGGAATAAGGTTGCTTGTTGTACTTATATTCTGAACAGTCCGTTTCAAGGAGTTAGATACTGTATTGAGTTACTATTCTCATCAACAGCCACTAAACTAATTGCATCATATAAAATTAGAGAAAACTAATTCATCGGTGATGAATCATTGGTTGTATGTAGGCAAAGCTCACTCAGTGAGCCATCATTATGAATATCACATCCAACATTGTACTTATTAGTCTACATTATTTGATAGCATCTGTAAAAATTAATGAATTCATTCTTTAAATTTCATCTTGGTCAGACCGCAGACTCAGTTCCATTATAAGATTCTGATGAATTCTACCGATGGCAGAATATTCCTAATCTCCTCATTGAATCACTCCTGTCCCACTTTATGTGGTTGTTGGTCACTAATATCTTCTTATAACCAATAATGTCTCTTGTTCAAATTACAAATCACTTCACTCAGACTTCAGATGCTATCTAATCCAAGGTCAGACTTGACAGCGAAGTCGATTCCTTTACTTCTGGTTGAATGCACCTTGCCAGGTTGCTTACTTATAGTGGCGTATCTCCTCTGTTGATCAGAATTTATCCAATGTTTAGTGTTCAAACACACATACGTTATTCAAAGGGTTTATATATGCCTCTTTAGTCTCCGCCCTTGGAGAGCAGGTTTCAGAGGAAAATACATATTAAGTCCTGGAGGTTTATAGGCTTGTAAATTTCCAATCCAGGACATTTCTGCGAATTCATCTTGCTTGTTTATATCTTCTCCTCTTTCATTTGATTTTAATATCTGCAGTTCCTTAAAATAAACCTTGTGTCCCGCATTATCTTTTATATGCTTCGTGAGGATATTCTTCAAGTCACGTAACCTAATGCCACTCGTGTTTTGAGAATCTCTCTTTCAGATGTCTAACAGTTTTCTGCACATAGAAGCTAGTGCAGGAGTTGCATTTAACTAGATAGACTACATTTTTAGTGGTACAATCAGCAAAAAATCTAAAACTGTATTTCTTGCCAGAGACTGGATGCATGAAATCTTTCTCCATTGAAATGAATTTACAGCAGATACAATGGTGTAATGAGTAAGTACCCAGACAATCAGAAATGTTCTCCCTGTTCACATAATTGCTTTAAATTATTGCTGTTCCTGAAAGCAAAACATGTTTATCTCCCACTATTCTCTTATCCTTTTCATACCCATGTAGTTATTGAAACAAAAATGAGTGTATCTTCTTTGACTGCAGGCATTAATAAAATACAGTTCTGTGTTTTTATCTTTACTGTCTGCATTGCTCTCTACTAAAGGATTCTTTTCTTGTCTGGGGACTCTTTTCTTTAATACATTTATAGCTACCAGCACTCTAATAAGGATTAAAATACCTAATGCTGGCAAGCTGGTAAGTGACTTTTTAGAGCTTCTTTACAAAAGAAACTTTAATATGCAAGAAAACTATATGACCAAGTAAAGCTTTGCTATACTTGTCCATGGGAAATTATGTCCTTTCACATTTAAGCTGCTTTTATGCTGCATATGCAGTAGTTCCATTAACTCACACTGTATTGGTTAAGGCCTGTCCCATAAGTATACTTGACCAATGGAGGCATGGTGCAAATGAGCTGCCTGTAGAATTAGCATTGTACATATGGGTGCACTGCACACTGATCTTCTTTTAGACCCTCTAATGTACAAGAGTTAAAGGAAGACTTGCCTTACTTACGGAAATTACAGTTTTGCAGGTATGGAAGTTAAAGAAAGCCTTATTTCACAAAATATTCCATCTCATTATTTGTTCGTAGCTTTTTTTTTCAATTCCATAAAATAAAACATGTTTTTAGCACCCCTTGATTAGATGTTACTAGTTTTCCTTACTATACCTTCCTATAAAGAGATGGGTGATATGATGAACTGATAAATACTTGGTTTGTTGTTATTACTTGCATGTGTTAAAATAACAAAATGAATCACCTGGATGAACTAACAACTGTTAACTAAAGTTACCTTCTTAAATAAAATATTTGCACTATTTCTTACTGCATGTATTTATTAGCGACACACATAATCACAGTTTGTGTGCTAGAGTCAAGCTGGTTTGAAACACATCTCAGTTTTCTCTAGATGACTGTTTCATTTTGTCCATGGAATGTATTGGGTCAGCTATTATTGCTACAGCATAAAGCTGCACCTGTCAGATTCATAGCTCAAGAATGCCACTGTGTATTTATGACCAGGGAAGAGTATCTCAGACTTTTTAGCTACAGATGCCAGGAGTAACTTGTGCCATCAAGAGACTAAGTTGTCAATACAGGAGATTGCTGATGCTAGCTCTTTGGAGAATGAAAGTGGCTCCTAACTGAATTCCTCTTCCGGCTTTGGTATTGGAAGTCATTAAATGACAAAGAAATTCTCAGGAAGCCTCAGTGGCATTCATGATGGTTTTTGTTTAGGCTGAGACAATAGTTGCACTGCTGTCAGTGAACTAGAGTCAAGATTAGTATTGAAGGCAGAATCAGGCATGATTAAAAATCATAGACCATATTCTGGCTGAGGGATATATATATATATATATATATATATATATATATAATTTTTTTTTGCAAGTGCTATTCTTGTGTCTGGGTAAAAGTATTAGAAAGTAGTCCATAAAATCTGATTTACTAGAAGATATTATTACAGCACAAGATGTTCATCATGTGCAATTATTGAGGGTCATATCCCTCATATTTTTAGTACAGGAAATATAGACAAAGTCTAAAATAATGGGGGGACAAAGGCTCAAAAATAGGGACAGACATTAAATATTGCTTTTGCAAACTTAGAAAACTGCTAGAATAACAGCATTTGTATTGACATCCATTTTCTGAAGAATACAAAGTCTGAAACTCAAATGTCTGCCATTATTTAGTGATTTCAATCCTAAACAATTTGCTAGAAGACAACAAATTTTATATGGAACAGATCCAAAATATAGGGCAAAAATCTGAACATTCTGCAAAACTCTGGGCAGTTGAGAGGCATGTTGAGGGAGCTGAATCCACATAGCATATAGGTGTTTCTTCTTCTTCTTTCGGCTGCTCCCGTTAGGGGTTGCCACAGCAGATCATCTGTTTCCATTTCTTCCTGTCCTCTGCATCTTGCTCTGTCACACTAACCACCTGCATAGCCACTCTCTCCACATCCATAAACCTTATCTTAGGCCTTCCTCTTTTCCTGTTACCTGGCTGCTTCATCCTTAGCATCTTTTTCCCAATATACTCTGCATCCCTCCTCAGCACATGTCCAAACCAACATAATCCTGCCTCTCTGGCTTTGTCTCCAAACCTTCTAACCTGGGCTGACCCTCTAATATGCTTATTCCTAATCCTATTCACCCTTGTCACACTCAGTGCAAATCTTAACATCTTTAACTCTGCCACGTCCAACTCTGACTCCTGCCTTTTTGTCAATGCCACTGTCTCCAACCCATATAACATAGCTGGTCTCACTACCCTCTTGTAGACCTTCCCTTTCACTCTTACTGGTATTCATCTGTCACAAATCACTCCTGACACTCTTCTTCACCCACTTCATCCTTCCACACACACCAGTACTCTGAACTGTTAATCCCATGTATTTAAACTCATCCGCCTTTGCCATCTCTATTCCCTGCATCCTCACCTTTCCTCTAGCTTCCCTCTCATTCACACATATATATTCTGTCTTAGTCCTGCTGACCTTCATTCCTCTTCTCTCTAGAGCATATCTCCACCTCTCCAGGGTCTCCTCCAACTGTTCCCTAGGTGTTTCACTCATCTGATTTTAATCGAAACAGGATTCATTTTGTTAAGCTATGACTCTACCAAATAGCAATATCCTGAGCTGAGTCACAGACCTTTGAGGATAGGGAATATTTCTCTTACCTCAAAGTCAATATATTTAGAGATGGATTATGGAGTTTTTTATTCTAAAAGTTGGCATTTTATGTTTTTGACATTTTTTACAGAGTACCTTTGCATGATGTAACTCAGTTTAGTGAGTAGCTATGAATCTATACCAAACACCAGTATGTGTAAAAATGTTTATATTATCAAGATCCAAATCACAAAGGGAATACATTGTTTAGTCTACAGATACATTACATAGTCTGATCTTAGTCTTATTTTAGTGAATTGTGTTTTCTTTAGAATCCAACTGTACAGGACCACAAATTGAGTTTGCAAAACTTATTGAATATTAGGAGGAAAGTTCATAACACAAAGTCACCTGCTTAGAGAAGCATAGTGTAAAGTGGAAAATCAGAGATATGTGAACAAAAAAAGTAAAAAAAATAACACCGGCATCTGAAAGAATCCTGCGGTGATATGAGAAGAAGTGTACAAGGTCATGCTTGTTTATGTATTTGTATAATTACAGAGGACTCAAGCAAGTATGACATGCGGCCTTCAGGTCTTTCAAACTTCCCATGGGCTTCAGTGCTATGATAATGAGAATTTAGAAACTATCGTTGCTTGTCTTCTCTTGTCTCTACTTAGTTTTTGTTGTTTTACTATTGCATGTACTTTACTCTTCACTCTTGTCAGCGTTAGCCCAGCCTCAGCAATGATTCACTGCTGTTGTTTTAGCGGTATTCTGTTCACAACTGTCTGTCAAGCAGTTAAATTTGTATCATTAAATCAATGGCCTGTTAAGCAACCATCATTTGCTGTCTGTGGTTTGAGACTCTCAGATTCTGTTTGAATGCTGCCGAAGTCTGATGAGGTCTTGCTGCATCTTTTAGGTAATGTCCTCCAGAATCCATGTATCACTTTCTTTAGATACACTTGGGGTCCAGCCTAGTCATACTCCATATATACAGACAGTATCCCATCCACCTCCAGGTGTGTTTCTAATGTGTGTTTGTTAAGTCTTTACTATGGTGCGCATACAGGTGGACATGGATGCTGTTTGTGCAACTGTACTACTCATGACGATCATTATGGCATTGTTCCTGGCCTCACCAATTCCTGTGTACTAGGGAAATTCTTCACATATACCCTGCAATACTAAAACCATCTCTATCTGACTTTCAGTGACAGTGGCCTGTGATTGAATTATGTCATCACATATCTGGTGCTGAGCAGCTAAGGCCTTTACATTTGCTGAGAGCTAATTGTGGAAATTATCTTCTCCTGGTATTCCTTTGAACAGGTATGGCATTGGGTAGAGTTACCTATGAAACTATAATCTCATTTTTATGATGTCCTGTCTATTCAAATGAAATGTCCTGATGCAATGGTATTTCCTCATTCTGCTGACTGTATGCCCCTGTGTCACTCCCTATGGAAATATTGTCCTGCTGTGAAGCAGGAAGTCTTTCCAGTACACTTTGCAACTGTGTGCCACTGTCCTCAGGCTGTGTCATATGTACAAGAGTTATGACATCACCACCAACAGGCTCTCTGCTGTCAGTATTAGCCTGCTGTATAGAAGCACACAAAATGGGAATGTCAGTGTATAGTTAATGAAACCTATGACAGATGAATTTATTTATCCATAAAGACTAGAGAGTTACAATGCAGCGATGGATGTCTTTGGTCCAGAGCTGATGTGGACAGTCCACCTGATGATATAAAAATGTTAAACACTATATGTAGACAGGTATTATGACCAGTGCTTGACAGCATTACATAGTGTAGTTAACAACACACTAACCTTCCATACTTCCTGTCTGTGGTTGCTACACTGACTTAAAAGTACCAGTGTCCAAACCATTCACTGCTGTTGTTTTAGCGGTATTCTGTTCACAACTGCCCTAACATTTTATTATGGCAGTTAAATTTGTATCATTAAAGCAATGGCCTGTTAAGCAACCATCATTTGCTGTCTGTGGTTTGAGACTCTCAGATTCTGTTTGAATGCTGTCGAAGTCTGATGAGGTCTTGCTGTATCTTTTAGGTAATGTCCTCCAGAATCCATGTATGTCCTCAGAGCATCCATAAGGGTGTGGTACTCCACCAAACTAAAGCTGTCTTTCGTTTGTCTAGTTTTCTGCAATCACATATTGGGACAAATGTAAACCAGACTTGTACTCATGACTGTTTCCTTCATACAAGCTTCTAACAAGTATCAGACAACTACGAAAGAATAACTTCTGAGATGTGGGTTTTAAATAGCTTCATACTACTCTGTTATGTTAAACTGCAGTTCAGTTGTGAAATATACAGTTGCAGCCATTCCTATCTGGGTCTGAAAGTGAGCAGGTTAATGCATATCATGAATTAATTCAAATCACTTTTCTGTTATTGCTAATCTTTCTGCTACCTACTGGCAGGAGTAAGCCCTTTAACACAGGAGAACAGCAGTGGAAATTGCATCTTACACATTCCCATAATGTCATAAATAATCCATAAAAATGTTACAAAAGTGTCATGTCTTACCAATGAATTACCAATGAATTAATGGTACTATTAAAAAGATCAGGCTAAATTTTGGCAGGCAGTTTAGAGGTTAAGATTGTGAGCTATAGTCCCTATGGAACAATGTGTGATTCTTTCAGCCTTGGTTGTTCTACTGTGTAACCTTGAGCAAGTCACTTAACTAAACATTGCTCTGAGGTTGCCCCTGAAAAGAGACTGTGTGTCTAGTGGGCCTACCTGCTTAACAAATATTTACATAATTACACCAAAGTAAGTTGTTTTTCTAACATTTTCATCTTACTGATATTTGTATTGATGTCTTCAATTAGTTCCTACTTTTCCCAGTCTCTTGACGACAAGCATGGATCAGTGCAGTTTAAATTGTGGAGTAAATTCTCATGGCATAATTTAGGTCCTAATTTATAAACTTCTTATGCAAATGAAGCTCCAGCATGCTAAGCTCTATGGATTGCTCTGCTGAGCATGCGTGTATGTCTTATTATTGGCCAGAGACTCCCCATACTCTGGACTAGACTGCCCATACATGTCAAGCAGAGCGCCTCCTTGGCCCTCTTCAAAAGTAACCTTGGTGATTGGATGGGATATAGGAAATTCACCCCGGGGATCACGTCAGTCGCCCTGATAGACAGGGGTCCAGGGAAGTAAATATTGTGGGAAGAAATATCCAGGGAATTGTTATGGCTAGGCTTGTATAGGCCCTAGGGCCGATAGCCTAGTACCGACCTATGAGTCTATGAATCTATGAACTTTAAGTATGTATGGCTCATTCTTACATAATTACTCCAGTTTTAACCAGTTTTATGCTACTGAGATAGATGAAACTCTCTTGGGCATTTCTGCATAGGGATGAGAATTTACATAGTATATGCAATGCATTCATGCCTGGTCACTTTACATATAAGCAAAGTGCTATTTTCTGGTGATTGCCCTTGTACTTAATGTGAATCATGGGACTATGAATACTACCCTAAGCATCAAAGACAAGAAGATTAAGTATGAAAAAACTTACACAGGCCCTCTCCATAATAGATTGGTCTTTCATATTAAACCTTAATAACCCTAACCTTACTGGACAACCTCTCACCAATACACTCAAATCCCTTCAGGACACATTTTTCCTTAAATTTTTTTGACTTTAAAAACCAAGAAGAAATGACTGGCTAACTCCTGAGCTGAAATTTCTTTTAAAACTTCCAGATAGGGCATGGCAGGCATGGAAAAATAACCACTCCCCTACTAATAGGCAACCATATAGCTAACTCAGAATCCTTTTGAAACAATCAATATGATGACACAAAAGCCTGCCAAAAAATGTCAAGCTATATATATATATATATATATATATATATATATATATATATATATATATATATATGGAAATTAGTCATCAAATTTCCAATTCCAAAGCAATCTAACTCAACCAAAACAAACCATTGTAGGCGAATCTCTATGCTTTACACTATAATCAAGTTGCTTGAAAACATTTTCTATGTTAAATTCCCCAACTATATCACTACCTACAACCTCCTTTCCAGTAAACATCATGGGTTTTTGTCTAGTTGTAGCACACTCACTGTCTAATGAACACTGACTGATAAAATACTACTAGGTATAGACAGAGGCCAGCTGATCGGTAACATCTTTATTAATCTTGCAAAAGCCTTCAACCACATTGACCACAACATCCTTGTCCATCACTTCAAATATACATAAGTCCTTATTTCCTACCTTGGATTCAAAACTATTTCAAAAATCACCACTTTTCCATCAAAATTCATAGGGTGATTTTCCATTCAGTCACCCTTCAAAAATGAGAACCACAAGGTTCTATACGTCCTCGAACATACCTTTGCATTTTTTGTAAACAAACTTTCTCTTGAACTACTTCATCTTCTCCTTATTCTCTACACAGATGATATTATACTATTTCACACAAATAACTCAGTATCCAACCTCTAGAGAGATCTGCAGATTGCTTAACCCTAAGTCTCCTTCTCAGCTCTGTGATTTTGGAACCAAACAGAAACTTTAAAAAGCAGAAAACTCTTTGCATATCTATGACCACAACAATGCCTCCATAGAAACTATCACCACTTGTAAATAACTTGACATTTGGTTTGACCCACCCCTTAAATTCTCCCTCCACCTTGACTACACAAGGAAAAAGCTTAAGTCTCTCCTGTTTTGGGCTAATAAAATCCCCCTGTTTCTTAATAAAACATCTAGAAAAGCCATAGGTAAGGGTATTTTACTCTCCCAACTTGAATGCAGTCTGCCTTTCATAACCTCAAAATAAAAGGCAAGCTCCACACACGTTCACCTATAGCCTCAGCATCAAAAACAAGCTCCACATATTTCAACAATAACCAGTACAATTTGTAGGGTCCCTATCAGTTCATTGAAAAATCATTTAATTGAAAGACATTTTCAGTGCAATTACATCGAACATGCCATTTGTCGAACTGTTCATACTGAGGTTGTGATACAGAGAAGATTAGGAAATTTGGCCTTTCCCCACTGTAGTGTGATCTTGGATTTGGTATATATAATTGACGAGATGTGTGGAGGCTGCAGGGGAATTCAATGAATAGCATTTTCGATGAAATGTAATTCGTTGAAGTGACAGTTCAATGAAGTAATATACAACTCAGTTTGTGATGTTATTACCCATTCCCGTAAAAATGAATACCACTGTAAAATACTGAAAAAAAAAATGTTTTTCTGTTCAAAAAAAGGGTTGACCTTCTCCTAGCATCCCAGTTATTCACACTCCTAGCCAACCAGAGCATCTCTCCCTTACCAGCTAAACTAATTAGACAGTCTTCATCTTACAGCCTCTAAAACCGCAACAATTCTGTCCCACACACTTCAACAGTCCAAAACTAAACTCCATCGTACAGTTCACTGCTTCTCTAAAACATGTAAAAAATTCTGAGAAAGTATTCACCCACAAATAAATCTCATCTTACCCAAAATTTAGGACTCAACAAAAGGCATGCATCCTCTTACCAGCCAAATATCATCGCCTGTCCTCCAGACATATCATCTGACCTGAGCTACCTCATTCTCTTTCACTTACTTGTAACAGTCTTACTGTCTGTCATATGGCAGGTTCTTTTGCACTAATCTTCATTTCTCACTCACATAATCCTTAGCTTAATATAACTTCTCCTTCCAACTACTCACAACTTGTCTAGCATCATTCAGTCCACTCAACTATCATGTCATTCCCACTTACACCTATAATTAAGACACCTCCTTTTCTGCATGAGATTTTTCTTGATTTTTCTAAGTAAAGTATACTACGAATGTAGTTATTCGTCACATTTTATTTGCTGATAATGACATTTCACAGATGTGTACTTTCATTATACTGTTTGTGCCTCTCAATAAATGTAGCCCTGGTTTTTCTTGTATTCCCTTGAGATCAGTGCTTTATCCTAGTAAATGAATTTTAAAATAAACTAAAATCAGTTATCTGAAGTAAAAAGACAAGAGTTTTGTTAGTGAAATATGGCTTAATCTCCATTAAAATTCTGGGGTCTAGGGAATGGCGCAGGCTAATCAGAAATGTTTATTTTGCATATTTTTATACACAAGCACAAGTGCTAGTTAAATGACAGGTGGAATTAGAAAATTTCAAACTGTGATTGATCTAGGATAATACCAGAATCACCTAAGGTAATATGCATAGTTGATGCTTACTATATATATATATATATATATATATATATATATATATATATATATAGATAGATAGATATATGTATGCAGGTAGTGTTAAATTGTTAACTTATGGTGGTAATTATAAAATAACAGGAGAGGATCACCACGAACGGTTGAATCATAAACTAAATTTTTAATATAAAAAACACAAGCGCTTTCATGTGTTACAAAGCACGCTTCTTCAGGTTTTAAAATCAAAACATTTCAGGACCATATATATACATTAAAACAATTAAACATTCTCAACTTTATAACATCACTTTAATGGATTTAAATATATAACATAACAAATGTTAGAATGTTTAATGCTTAGTACATAATTGTAGCTTTCTAAGCAGCAATTTTAAAAGTGCAGTTTAAAGATGAAGTTTTAAAGGTGAAGTGCTAAAAATGAGCCTTCACAGAACAAGTTTATGAGCTCAATGACTTCATTGGTTTTCAGCTGATTGAATTAATTAGTACTATTAACTTGCTAATTTATTTTGTTTGATTTGGATATGTATATATATGGTCCTGAAATGTTTTGATCTTAAAACCTGAAGAAGCATGCTTTGTAACACGTGAAAGCGCTTGTGTTTTTTATATTAAAAATTTAGTTTATGATTCAACCGTTCGTGGTGATCCTCTCCTGTTATTTTATAATTATTACCCTGGTTTTATTGGAAGCGGATCTTTGGTTGGTAGCAGTTCTTTTTGTTTCGATAACTTATGGTGGTCTTTAAAACAGATTAGTGCCTGTGTTAATGGTAGGTTGGTACTTTGTCAATTTACTTGCCTAACTTCCTGAACCATCTGTGTTTCCTTGTGCATCCTAATTATTAATTTCTCTTTAATCATCCCTGCCTTCTCTTTCATGTAATTTATGTGTATACATGTAACTTTTTTGATTGTTTTACACTACACAATTCTTTGATGTTTGTAATCACAGCTTATATTTTCCATACTCTTCCTCTACCCTATTAAAGGCTGATTATGTTTATTTTTCCCTGCAAAATGTAGTTCTTATGTCTACTTGGTCACTGTGTGCAATTCAAATCATTCAGACAAAACACCAACTTGTCCTAAAACCATCCTTTAATTACCAAACCCTTGTTACGGTAACTTTTTTCATATATACTGCTCATTTTTTTCTGAGCATCTACTAAGGTAAGCATTGTAAAGTGGAATTTGTAGTTTTATACACAACTGGACCACTTGTTTTGTAAATCTAAATTTAGTGACTTTGACATGACCCAGGGCAGGCTTAAATCTCAGGTGCTACATACAGGGGGTCCTTGCTAATAGCCAATATCCAGTAGGCACTAGCAGATGTTCATAAACGGCATGACCTAATTTGTGATTCATTGTCAAAGAGCAGCCTTTGCAGGTCCTCATTATCTCAGTTGTCTGGACGCCCTGCGTTTTTTCAAAGAAGGATATCAGATAAATACAGGCATCATTGCTTAAATGTTCCTGAAGGTGTACAACTTGTTTTATGGGATGGACAGACTCAAATCATAGCCCCTCTTCCATAAATAAATAAAATAAATAAGTAAATAAAAATCATCTGCTTTGTGCAATGGCAAAGCCACTTGAACAGTGACCATCAGGGCATAAAAGTGACTAGCGAGAAGATATATTAATATAGATGTATACAGGCTATTCTACAATGCTTCTTAAATTAAAAAAAATACACAGAGATATTCTAAGTTTATTTTCTACAGTATGTGAAAAGCTTCTCCTTTTGGTTTTGTCTCAGGTACAAAACCTATATCTTTGAGCAAATAATCTAACACTTTTTCATCAACTATTGCTCTGTGATCTGTGACCTCAGGTTTATTAATTGATAAATTAGTTGTTTCCTCATCCTGCTTAAATTCATCAGCACACTTTGTATACAAATACAAGTCTTCACAGCCAAGTCAATTATTTACCCTAAGGATGACATTTCCAAGTTAATTATTTAGACTAAGGATGATCTTTCCAAAGTCCGTATGCTGTTAAAAGACTGAGTTTGTTACCTGATTAGCAGTTTATTCTCTCAGCATCAGAGAAAGCAAGGAAAAGTCCAGTTTGCTTTAATTATAAAGTTCTACTCTTAAGTCACTGTTAGATTACAGCTGCATTATCAGATTAACTGTTTACTCCTTCGATGTACAGAAAAACAAGGACCATTACTGTTTATATTAATTATTAAGTTCTGCTCTTAACTCAGTTATATTTTCAGCTTTGCATGACATCTGGTTTGGAAAAGATCAATTTTAAATCCTGTAGTTAGACTTGATGGTAAGGGCATTGTGTTATTAATCAGGATTCCAGTAGGCAGAGCAGTAGTTCACACTTTCCATGGCAGCATCCTAATCATAAATAGACTTTCTCAAATTAATTCATAATCAACTGTCCAGTTTGTTTGGTGCCCAGAAAAGATTTGTATATACACAATATATGATAAGGCAGACGTCTTTTATGTTTTAACTTTGTGTACATGGAAGTTCAGAAGCCTGGACTTTGTGTAATTATGTTCAGTTTTGTTTAGTTTTCAACTAGTTCTCTTAAACACTTAGATCAGTACATTCCTAATAATTCAAAAATAATCTGGGGTCAGTAAATCTTTTTCCCTTGCTGGAAAGGGGCACAATGTCCTTCTATATACCCTTTTTCCTTTCAGTTAAGAAGAGATTTACAGAACTTTCATTGATTTATTTAAGAATTAATATCAGGTTAATAAGTTGGTTCAAGAAAGTAATAAAAATAAATCTATGAAAGCCTGCAGTTGCTTACAGGCAATTTTTGCAAATATCAGTAGTGTTACTGCATCCCTGCCATAAACTATATTTAGTCGTCACAAAACTGCTAAAATAAGTCATGCACTACAACTGTAAATAATGGATCGTTTTGACCTTTCTCTACGCTGTAACCCTAAAGTAACTCCAATCTTTAAACACAACACAAGGGAATGCACAGGATTACACCATAAATCTAACAATAACACTGACAAAGGGATTTAAGGAATAATGTCAATGCTATTATCAAAATAACAAGTGCTGAAAATGATATATCAAAACTGACAGCATTTTTTTGAAATATTGGTTGCTAACAGCCTGTCAAACGGTAATGCTAAATATATATATATATATATATATATATATATATATATATATATATATATATATATATATATATATATATATATATTGATGCTGGGTGTTTTTCTTACTGCATTTTTAGCTGTTTTATACATGCAGCTGCTGAGGTTACATTACCAGAAAGAAATATAGTCTTAGCTTTCACGCAAAATAATAATTACTTAAACTTTGAGGTCTTTTGAAAAGTTATTTGTGTGTGTGTGTGTGTGTGTGTGTGTGTGTGTGTGTGTGTGTGTGTGTGTGTGTAGCTCATTAATTTTAAATTAACTTTACTAAGCAAGACATGATTTCTGTTAGCTCACTATTCTGTCATTACCATTATGTCACCAAATTAGCTAACTGTTTCTTTTCCAACATCTTACATCTTCTGATTGAGTCTCTTTAACACTATTTTTATATAAGCCATAACTGTTTGCATTGTCCCTACATTCACTCCAATTGCATCAATTTTCTTTATAGTTACATTATATCTCTCTTATGGATGGGTCATGTTGTCACTTAATTATCTTTTTTTATTTTATTTCCAGCACAAGTAGTTTGTAACCTTATATTAATGTTTTGTTTAGGTCTATGTCTGCAATCAAGCTGTTCCAATACTTTGAAGCCATGCACTTTTCATCTTCTTCCTCATCTGCCTTCCTTTCCATGAGCCTAGCAATAACATAACTTAGTTATTTATGTAGATCCTCACATGTAATGAAACCTCCTTTCTTAGACTTTCATGCCTCCACACCACCTGTGGATTGCTCTGTGTGCGCTTTACTTTCCCTGTCCTCACTTATGCTACAGGTTCCCTTCCTCCCATTCTGATAGCTTAAAAGTCATTAGTCTGCATGTCCTGCTTTCCCCCATTACTCCAAGGTACTTTATTGTGTTTTGAAAATGTACTCATTTGGCTATGTATTGCTCACACTTCTGCTCCTTTTTTTGTCTGCTGTCATCTGTTAGCATTACCACTCCCTGTCTCCAAGTTTAGTCTTTGAGACAATCACCCATGTACCCTGCTTCTCTCTTTCACCTCATCTCTAGCACTTCAAATTCCAACCCTAATTCATCTACAGTTACTCATACCTGCTGCTTTATTTTGAGCTAAAGCTGTACATTTTACCACACCATTCCACTTCCAAACAAACTGCCCAATGCAAGCTTTTCTAAGTCACCTCTCCAGAGTGACTCAACAGACTATTCTATTACTGATTTAGGAGTTTCACAGTTGATAAAATTCATAGCTACACACTTTGTACCTCAGTTTAGTGAAATATAATTAAGCATTTTCGTGATCAGACTATTTCTTATAAAACAGAATTTACTTCTCAGTACTGCCAGTATGTCTTTTCGAAAAGAAATGTGCTATATAATTTACTGGCTTCCTTCTCTGTGATATTAATAAACATGGCTCACTGAACATTCTCCGGCCTGTCCCTAAAGCCATATTGAATCCAAGCATTTCAGTTCCCTCACAGGTTCTCCAGCAATTTCAGAGCAAAAAAATGAAACTTCATCACAATTTTCAAGTGAACTACAACTGCTGAAAATATTTGGGAAGAAGACAAAATGTAAAACATTCTTCTGACACCATGTGCAATCTGCAATGGAACAATCCTGTTGACAAGCATGTCAGGATGGAACATATAAGCCATTGAATGTATTACTCATGCACACACATATATATATATATATATATATATATATATATATATATATATATATGTTCATGCATTCATACTTGAACAAATATTCATGCACACACATAGACCCAGACCCAGACACACATACACACACACACTCATACACAGATTCATACACACACACACACACACACACACACACACACACACACACACGTGCACACACATGAGCATACACACACTCGAACTCACACACGCGCACACACGTACACACGCGCGCTCGCACACACACACACACACACACACACGCACACACACACACACACACACACACACACACACACACACACACACACACACACACACACACACACACACACACACACACACACACACACACACACACACACACACAATCCAACCATTTATTTGCAAGTGCTAACCCATCACAGCCATGTCTCTCCTCGTGACTTGTTGAAAAAATATCACTCCATACTTAGTGCAGGTCTTCCTCTATTAGTCATGTCTCCATCTCAGAAGCAGCATTCCATACTTAGTGCAGGTCTTCTTCCATTAGTTATGTCTCCATCTCAGAAGCAGCACTCTATATTTAGTGCAGGTCTTCTTCCATTAGTCATGTCTCCGTCTCAGAAACAGCACGCCATACTTAGTGCAGGTCTTCCATTAGTCATGTCTCAGTCTCAGAAGAAGCAATGTATTTTCCATCATGCAGGTGGAGTAGTAGATCTACATTTGTGCTTCCACAGCTATTTGGAGAGGTCATAGTAATTTGTCAATACTGTGTACATATGTTTTTTTTTTCTAGACTGAAGAAGGCATATGACTGTATTTCATGAAATATCTTTTTAAAAAAAAACAAAAGAAAAATCTAGCAAGATTAGACTTTTTACTGTGTGATTCCTTAAACCTCTTATATTAGATGCAACATGAGATGTATGCAAATGACCCTTTAAGGGCATCAGGTGTTTCAGCTATATGGCAATTCTGAATGTCCATGACTTTTTTTTTTCTTTTTAAGTCTATTTATGGACAAATTCAGGCCAATAATTGCTGTCAGTACTAATTTCTTGTTGACCCTGAGGCTGAAAAATAGTATGTTGTCTTAAAATATCTGGTTATTAAATGCCATAATAAAATGTTAGGGCTGTAATCATCTCAGGTAACAATGAGAGAGACATTGCAAGGTTTTATACATATATATATATATATATATATATATATATATATATATATATATATGTATGTATTTATTTATTTGCTGTTTGGTAGCCAGATAGGTGGACTGATCTACTGACCCTATTCAGCCATGGCCTGTACTCAGAGAGAAAAAACATACAACAGTATTATGGAATGATAGCAATATTACATTTACAAATGGCAGACTGAATCCTAGTAATATTAGTAATATTGCATTAACAAATGGCAGATGGGATCCTAGTAATATTATTAATATTACATTAACAGGGTTCTTATCATGACATCGAAAAATGAAAATATCGAATGGCCTAAAGGCCAAAAATATTGGACCTTGTTATGATTTTTGTGAGATCACAGTACAGTGAAGATCAGAATATTTAAGCAATAACCCATGCCTGGGTATGGGTAGTGTTGGATTTATCCATGGTTAGTGTGGTTTGGTCACGAGGGTGAAGCCCGAGTGGACAAACAAAAACTACCATGGGTAAATCCAGCATTACCCACACCCAGAAGTGGGTTATTGCTATTATACAATGACATTATTTAAGAAAAAAACATACTTACTTTTCTTAAATAATGGCATTGTATAATGCCTCCGTGCTGCCCTTCAGCACCTGTCCGGTATTCTGCGGCAGTTCTGATGTAATGCGCATGCGTATGCTTATGCAGTAAATCAGAGCTGTGGGTGGAAGCAATGGAGAAAGGAAGATCTCTGTTGCTTTTTAAAAGTGTCTCGCTATGTTAAACCCATTTAACATAGCAAGACAGCTTTAAAAAAGCAATGGAGATCTTCCTTTCTCTGTTGCTTTTTTTTTAAGTTATCTCACTATGGTAAACCCATTTAATGTAGCGAGATTACAGCAACAGAGCTCTTCCGTTCTCCGTTGCTGTCTAAAAAAAAAAAAAAAAAAAAAAGACATACTAATGGAAAAAGTCCAGGCGACCAGACCTTTTTCCATTAGTAAAAGTCTGATTTACAATGGGCACACTGACCAATCAGCATGCACGTTTTGGAATATTGATGGGGAGGTCATTGTATAATTGCCCTTCCCTCACTGTAGTGCAATCTCAGAGTTGGTATATATATTTGGTGGGGGTTGTAAATGGTGAGTTCAAGGTCTGGCATTTTCGTCCTTTAGCTCATTTGATATTACGTTTGTTCGATGTGCTGATATAGACCCACATTAACAAATGGCAGACCATCAATGAAAGCATACTATAAAATCTCTAATTAATGTGTATTACTACATTAGATGATATTTCCTATGAAGTGATCAATTTTGAATTGTATAGAAAATATACAATGTTTATAAAGCGTAATATGCAATGTTTACAGTATGTACAGGTTCACAAAGGTTAACTATATTATATTATATACCTTTTGGTATTAGAACACTCGTTCCATGAACTCTAGCCTTTGTTTATAAAACAACTGCACTTAGCTTCTCTGGTAAGCTGATTTTGCAACCATTTTTCAAAGTCCTGTAAGGAACTGAGACTTGAAATTTTTGACAAGTAGCTGGGCCTGTTTTTGACAGTGCTCTTTCCCCTATTGCAGTTTTGAACCTAATGTGAGGATTATCTTGAGTACCCTAAGTATGTAGGGCTACTCTCTTATATGAAGCTTTCTCCTGAGAGGGTGGCAGTGGGCTAAGTTCAGAATTTTAAATAAGTATGGATTAAAGAAAAATGAGGCTCTATCTGTCACTGTAAGCCATTTCATATTTTGAATAAGATTGCAATGGTGAGTTTGTGAGTCTGCAAGAATTGCAAATCTCAAGATCTTATTTGCAGATTCCTGTTAGTTTATGAGCATTGTTTTTTGAATGTAGGGCAATAATAAGCTGGCCATATTCTACTTTGAGTAGGAATATGTTTTTGGTTATTGCTGTTCTAGCTATATAGGAGATTGGAGATTGGAGATGAGAGATTTTATAGCATAACTTAAGTTGGGAGAGTACCTTGCCTACTAACCTATCAGTTTGGATAGTAAAATTAAGGAATAGATTGACAGTAAATTCAATACATTTGCATTCTGAAACAAATGACAAAGTGGTATGCTGTATATCCTGGATGGAGGTTGTGAGAGTTTCTGAGACAGATCTGAACTCATCAGATTAATTTTATTAGGGTTTATAAGGATCTTGTTACTGGTAGACCAGTGGCAAAGTTCAGTGAAGAATTTTTCAGATTGGATTTTATTTTATTTTATTTTACATTTGTTGACCGGGCTAGTCCAACTGGATATATGTCCATTTTCAGTGGAGGCCCGAGGAGAAAAGCTCCAAGAAACAAAATAAACACACCATCATATATAATATAAGACATTTAGAAATACAGTTGAATGTGCAGATAATTATCCTATACATTGCATTTTGTTACATTTCTGTAAACAGAATCATGATACAGTTCAGCTATGGTTAGCCATGCAAATATTTTGCTAACAATATAGTATAAGAGAATACTTTTGTTTTATTTGACTTAAAAAAGTAACTAGGTTATACACTCTCTTAGAAGTTAACAGACAAGTAACTAGTTTGTACAGTAATGGCAATAATGCCTTGAGAAATTAGGGGTAGTTAGTCTGGGTTAGAACAAGGGCATAACCATTGTGATTTAAGGTATGGCTTCAATTTGGTTTTAAATAATGCTATATATTATAAATAATGCTATATAATATATTGCATAGATGAATGCTGTTTGCATGATTCCAGAAGTAGTGTATCATTTGTGTTTAGTATGACATCCTACTTGTCAGGTTTTCAGTAATAAGACAGGTAAGATGATTGCATGGAGGGGATACTAAATCAGTCTTTGAATTGTGTGCCAAGACATGGAAAAAGAGATACTGAGAAGATCATACATGCATTAACAGCCTTTGTTTTTAAGGAGACCTCAAGAGTCTGGAAAACTCTGAAGTCAGTGTTTTAGTTATTCTGATCTCCTGCTGACTATTGAAATCTACCCTCCTGGCCTCTCAGTTAACCTACTCAGTCACCAGTATAATAGCCCTACCATCCATTTATCCATCCTGTGTGAGTGCTGGGAAAATTGAAAGTAGGAGCCTTAATTTGAGTATCAGTGACTGGAAACCGTTTACTAACCTCTCCGAGTGGTAGCTTGTATAATCTGCTGCTTGCAGAGGGCACATGCATGCTGTCACACATCCCAACCTACCTATAAGTAGTGCAGCACTGAAAGTTGGGTTCACTAGACTCATTCCTGGGGGGTGGCACACCCACACTCCTGTATGCATCATCAGTGAAGTCAGCCAAATACAACAGCACCCCTCAAAATGGGTAAGCTTTCACCAGCAGTTCACCCCATCCCATCCTCTAGTATGCAGTCCATCTAGCACCCATACTCCTAACTAAACATGGGTCGCCCACGGCAGGTCATGGATTCATACCGATATGGCATGGTTTGGAACAATTGTAATGAATTTATTCACCATATGGTACTGATATCATTCCTTTCTTCTTACTTGACCTTCACTTATATAAAACACTCATAATGTTCCCTTTGGGATGTTCCAAGGAGTGAGACCCTGTGAGAATTAACAATTTGCACAGGCTTACTATATACAATCCTGTTATGATATGGCGAGGAAGATAGACGTAAGAATAAATTAAGTATTAACTTCAGCTGATAGACAGGAGCAGTAATAGAAAATATATGTAGGTTAGATTGTAAAACATAATAGTGCAAAATAACAGAATGCTACTGTCTGGTCTTTGCAAGATTAATGGCTGTTGGGTTTTCTGTCCTTTTGCAAATTTCACTTCAGAATTCCCTCCTGCTCTTATCTCATTTCTTCCAACTAGTGATCTACACTAGTCATCCAAAATCTGGCTGCAAGTGCTTTTTAACTGGACACATAAGCTAACTCCCTCCTCATCTGCATAACTTATGCTTTGACCCTCTGAGCTCAGCTGCTGCTTCTCTCTCATAAGTTCTAGTAAAATTAATTTGTGTTTGATTATTTACTCTATTAATATTTACATATTGTATAATTTGTCTATTGGATTGTCTACCTTCTGAGATTACTCTATGTTTGTGAATTTGTTCTATATGAATCTCTGCACCTGGGCTGTGCCTGCAAATGGTCTACAGTGATCAGTGTACTACTCCAGTAAGCAAACTAAAATAAATACATAAATTATATTTTGAAGTTGTTCTATTTAAACTAACTAAACTTAGCTTCACTTTCATATCTTCCCACCTACTGATTATTTATACCAGTTATTTACTGCAGTACTCACATCTGTCAATGTTCCATCTCCAAAATGGGAATACTACCTCTCATTATGTGGAAAAGATGGACATGGGCAGAATGTGGAACCCTTAATAACAGTTTACTAACAGCTTCAGCCATGGATGCTCACAAGGTGATTAAAATGTGTTATCTTAAACTGATGCAAATGCTCTTTTGATGAATTAATATAACTTACCAATACTTATCATGGATACCAGCTAATAATACCTTAGTACTGAATTTGTGTCAGGCCCTTTAAATGTGAAACTATGAGGAACTTGACATTTTAAGACTGAAAATGAGGAAAGTTTCTCATATTGAGGTACACTTGAGAGGTATAGCAGCTTTATCTATTTCAGATTATTTTTAAAATGTCAAATTAGTACCAATACCTGCAGATGTCTTAATGTCTGTCTGTAAACAGATAAAGTAACACAAATAACATAACTTGTTTTAAAGAAATTTGTTGTCCTCCCATGCAGCAGACCATCAGCGCATGCTAGTGCCCCCATTCTCTGCCATGTCTACCGATACTATCCTTTACTCTTGTAGATTTTCTCCACCAGATTGCGGCCGATTTGGCCCTTAAGGAATACCCAAGGCCAACTGTTATTAAGTTGCTTTGGAGGCCCCCCCCCCCCCCTGCAGCAATCACCAGCTTTGTCGGAGAGGTAAAAATGCAATAGGGATATACCAGCATACCACTATGTCTCCACCATCCACTGTCATGTGGGGAATAGCCCTGTGATGACCCCCCCCCCCAGGAAGGCATGCTCATTAGTCTCTGTCAGAACCACAGATATCAGATCAATTATTTGGACTTGGGTTACATGGACCATAGTTAGTCTTTTATCCCTTCATGCCATGGTGTTGGCTGATTTTTACAGAGCTTAGCATATTAGTGTCTTATGACAAAGGTAAAATATTGTTTTGACAGCAGGACACATTTATCTGATTTACAACTTAACACTGGATGGATTTTAACTTTTGACTGGATATGGAGATATTTCATAAACTCTCTCCAGACTAGAAGACTAACACCTCCCTCAACTCAAAACATTGTCCTGGAGTTGAGAAAACAAGCACACAAACAAAAAACAAAACAATAAAAAAAAAAAAACAAAAAAAAAACAAGGTGAACTCCATTTATAATGTGATTGTTTTTTGCTATAACTTAGCAAGGAGCTTGCTATAATACAGTCCTAAGAACAGCTGTGACTGGAGTATTGGCATTCATTCAAGAAGTAGATTTTATCACGTGGTCGTGTACCCTCTAACAGCTATCCCTATCATCTTGCCCTAGTTACAGCCCTGCCATGGCAGTGAGGAGAATCCTTTAGAAGAAAAAAGTGCCTGAGTAAAAACATTGACTCAATCTACACTCAGAAGACCATAAGGCAGTCACTGTGATCTGACAGCCTCAATAAACTTTTCACAGGCAGCCTATAGCATGTCCTTCCCTTGCACCTTGTCATGTGTGTTTGTTTGAGATGGGGAAAATCTGAACAAGATTTGAAGCACATATGATGGCTGCCTTGGTGATAAGCCATCCCAATCAGATGGGAACAAATAGGTTGATTGGATGAGATGGCCATCAGACACTAGGGTCAAAAAAGTTAAAAATTGTGCGATTTATGAGCCTCTTTTGTAGAAGAATGTTGATATCTGCATTATAAATGAAGGTTTTAAGATCTAAGTTTCATATAACAGATTTTTGTGTATACTTTATTTTGTTGTTGCATATAGGTTCATGGAAAAATACTTGGCAATCAGCTGGCAGACTATTACATGCCTAGCAAATGAACTGTCCGTGACCAATGTGAGGAAAATAAACAGGGTGAACTCCATTCTGAGGTAAACATCATAATGGATAGGGAGCAGTATCTCAGTCTTTGTAAAAGTGCATCTAAAATACGTACGAGAACAGAAGAAAGCAATTCAGGAATATAAAGTATTCATACAATAATTAACATCCATTTACTGAATTTAAGATTATAGGAATCAACTACATGCCACATTTTTGCTATCCAGAACATAGCATTTTGCCAGCTAAGCTCCAGAAGTAAAAATCAGTGATAACAGATTTTTTTAAAGATCAAGTGCAAACTTTTTTTTTACCATTTCTTTTTGCAATAATTATGCTCCTATCCATGAAATATACTTCATCTACAGTTATTTCTTAATTTCCATCAGAATTATATGGACATGAAAATGGGTGGTAGAAATACAACATGGGTGACAACAATCAAGCTTCTTAAAGGAACGTAGGTTGTAGGCTTTACAAATTGTACTTATGAATGAACCTATGAAATCAGAATAAGTGCACTCTGTGATGGCTAATAATTGAGATTCTCTAGAAAATCTTTATTGAAAACAAGGATTAGTTAGGTAAGGCAGTGATCTGTACAGCTGGGAAACATTTTAGTTTGGACAACATGAATATTTTGAAGGCAGAGTTGGTTGGGAGATTCTGAGTACTGTGAAGTAAAGCATTACAGATTTTAGGAGCAGTGCACACATAGGGTTACAGTTGACTTAGATGAATGCTTATTTGATCATCTACATGAGCTGGAATGATATTTGTGCAACTGGCAGTTTGTAGGAATGCCTGTTTAAGTGACTGCCAGTATGGTCGGCAAAGGAAAGTGGTATGTGTAGGGCTGGGAGTCTGTGTGTGGGTGTGCGCATGCATGCTCACACGTGTGTGTCTGTGTGTGTGTTTTTGTGTGTGTGTGTGTGTGTGTGTGTGTGTGTGTGTGTGTGTGTGTGTGTGTGTGTGTGTGTGTGTGTGTGTGTGTCAGGTTTAGAGTAGGGGTTAGATAAGGGGAAAGGTTTAGTTCACAGGTTCATAGGTGTATACTAGATTAATGACTACTAAGGTCTTTTTAAACCTAGCCATGCAAAGAAATGTGTTCCACGAGTTATTGTGCCTTAAAGGTTATTTAAAGGGTGCATGTTAGCTAAGGCATGATTTAATGGCTGCTTCTGTCCATCAGTGACATAGGTGTCAGACCAGGGGTGAATTTTTGATTTCCCATCCACTAGTCCAGGTTTTGCATGAAATAAGCACTATGGAAGGACTCTGCTTCACAAGGATGGGAAGCATATTACAGAGAATAGAGATTCCCTAAGAAATATATCTTTTCCTCCAACATTTCCTTTATAAGTCGCAAGTAAAGTATAAATCCTTAGATCTAGTATGTCTGGTGCTGTTTATTTTGTTGATATGCAAAATATCCATCAGAGTGTGATCAAGGCATAAATTGCCTCTCAGCAGTCTGTAGAAAACAGATTACAGGGATAGGGCTTTAAAGCAATCTGCAGAGAGATTGTGCTTATACCCTATAATCTTTTTCTGAGGAATCTTTGTGGATGTTCCAGTTGTTGCATGTGCCTGGTCAGGTTTAGTATTGTACTCGATGATGGGTCTAATGAGTGATGATTGCAGAGGAATAATGACTTCCTTGAATCTAGATGCCATGCCCTTGCTTATAAGTTGTGCAACATGGAATGATTTCCTTTCTACCTTGGACACATGTTTTCAAAAGCCAGGTTACTATCTACATATGTCACAAAATCCCTGACTACTGGGTCCACCCTTAGGGTGTGTTGTTAATGAGATAGTTCCCCAACATGATTAACTTCCCAAAGGGTGTTATTATGCATTTCTTGGGGCTGAGTTTTAAGTTGTGCTTTTGGCACCATTCATTTGTCTGTATTAGACCATCCTGTATGATGTTAGCATTTTGGCAGTTTCAATGATTGCTCTTAGTTTGCAATCATCTATAAACATGTTAAGCCAGAGGCTTTTGACATTGGCTTTGACTTCTGAAAAATAGATGTTAATGAGGAGCGGACCTAGCATGGAGCGCTAGGAGTCTCCACTGATGATCATATCTTTACAAAAAAAATTGCTATATGGGCTTAATTAGTCCTCTTAGGTATCTATTGATTTTGATGGCAGAGTTCTTATCTTTTGTGTTACACTTTCTAATTTTAGCTAAGATTTTTTTTCTTTTGTTGTACAACCTTTTCAATTGTCGATTCCACAAAGGTGGTTTGTTTCTTGAGTCTTTGGGTTTACTTCTAGTAGACACAGCAGCCTCTATGCTTTCATTGACATAGCTGAGCAGTGCTTTTGTGACTAATTCCATAGGATAATAGGTGTGTACTAGGTTAATGGCTCTAGGGCCTTTGCAAGCCTAGCCCATAAGATTACCCTGGCATCATGGCACCCAACCTTAGTTCCCAGTGCCTCTGTTGAGTAAAGCCACTGGAGTGATCCCTGGGGTGAATTTTCTATTTCACATCCACTCATCAAGATTTCTCTTGAAGAGGGCCAGTGAGGCACTCTGCTTGACATGTATGGGAAGTATATTCCATAGCATGGGCAGTCTCTGGGTTATGAATCTGTCCCTCCAGCATGTTCTGTTGATTGTGGTAATTAGGTTGAGGTCTCTGGAGCGTGTGGTGCAGAGGGATTGGGATTTCTTTAGATGTAGCATTTCTAACAGAGCTGGGTCAGACATGGCTTTGTAAGTCAAGCAGAGATCGCCCCTAAGTAGGCAATATGAGACAGAGAATAGTTGGAGGTTTAGTCTGTCCATATAGGACAAATGTTTAAGGCCTATGATCCTCTTTGTGAGGTACTTTTGTGCCCTCTCCAGTTGTTGCAGGTGTGTAGTGAGGTACATGCCAAATGGGGCATTCTACTCAATGATTGGCCTAATGAGGGAAGAGTAGAGGGAGACAATGAACTCTTTCTTCCTGGATGCAAAACCCTTAGTAATGAGATGTGCCACATAGAAGGACATTCTGACAACGGTGGCAGTGTGGTGGTCAAAAGAGAGGTTGCTGTCAACCTGTGTTCCCAGATCTCTTATAGTGCCTTCTGTGTTCAGTGGACCACCATCAAAGTGGTAATTCATGGGAACCGGGTTTTTCCCAAAGGGGGTGACAACACATTTTTTGGCATTGAGCTTAAGGCCATGGTTCTGACACCATTCGTTGGTCTCAGTGAGGCCTTTCTGTAGGATATCAACATCACTCGTGGAGTTAATAGCTCCCAACTTGCAATCATCTGTGAACTTTGTCAGCCAGAGTCCCTTTGTGTTGGCCTGGAATTCAGAGAAGTAGATACCAAACAGAAGAGGACCCAGGAGCAAACTCTGTGGGACTCCACTCATGACTGGTTGGCAGTCTGACTTGGAGTCAGCTACTTTCACACTGTGGGTTCTACCTGTGAGTCAGTTTGCAACCCACCTAGTGATATAGGGGTTGATGCCTAGCTTAGTGAGTTTTTCTATGATTCCTGAGTGGGGAATGGTATCAAAGGCTTTGGCCAGATCAAGGTAGGCTGTATGAACCACCTTGCCTTCATTCACAGCTCTGGTGATTGACTCAAAGAAGTCGACCAAGTTGAGCAGACATGATCTACCATTCACAAAACCAAACTGTCTGGGATCCAGTGTTTGGAGATTCCCTATATCCTTGTTTATTAGGTCCATGATGATGTGTTCCATAGCTTTGCATATCAGCCTTGTCAGGCTAATGGGGCGATAGTTCCCAGGGTCTGTAGCTGCTCCTCCTTTGTGGAGAGGGATGACTGTAGCAGTGCACCATCTGGTAGGGACAAAGCCTAAGGTGAGGCTGTAATTGAACAGGGCACACAGGTGAGGTGCCAGTTCATTCTGTAGTTCATGTAGAACACAGCCAGGGATATTGTCAGGTCCCATAGAAACTGTATTCTTGGCCTTGGACAGTGCTGTTTTAACCTGTGCAGCAGTAATACTGGGTGCCTGGCAATCTTCTGGTATTGTGACTGGTCCCTTGGGGGGGGGGGGTAAAGTTGGCACTGAATCTGTCGGCCAGTATATTGGCAATATCTGTTGGCTTGGTATAGGAGGTATCATTGTGCAGTAGCTCAGAGCAAATCTGGGTATTGCCGTGGACATTCTTTACATAACTATAGAATGCCTTGTGCTTTTCTTTACTATCTGCTGCAATTCTGTTTTCATAGCTAGCTTTAGAGGATTTGATGAGGGATCTCGACTTATTGTTGATGCTGATAAGGGAGTTTTTCCAGTCTTGGGACTTCACCTTATTCTGCATCAGTTTCCTGCTTCTGTTGTAGAGTTTGTTTATGGCAGGGGACCACCAGAATGGCTTTCTTTTTTTGGAGGAGAGCATCTTGGTTCTGTTGGGTATGGTGAGATCCATGCATTTGTGTAGGTGTTCGTACAGTGCATTGGTGTATGATTCAGTGATCATGTAACTGATCTCCATTTGCATGGGTGCTGTGAAATTAGCCACCTCTGTTTTTAGGAGCCCAGAGTTAGCTTTGGAGAAGTTTTTCATGGTGGTTAACTTTGCGAAGGGGATGGGAGGGATATGGATTTCCACGGTGATTAGATTGCGGTCGGATCTAACCAGAGAGGAATTTACTATTGGTGTAGAGCAATTGCCACCCATGTTAGTAATAACCAGGTCAAGGATGCTGCTACCTCTAGTGGAGATCAGAATGAGCTGGTCCAGGGCATTGGAATTAATGAATTCCAGGAAACGTTGGGCAAGTGTATGGTTATATGAGTAGTTTTCCCAGTTAATGGAGAGGAAGTTGAAGTCACCCAGTAGTAGAGTGTTAGGTTGGACCCTAATATTCTCCAAGGTGCTTAGGAATGTGGAGTGTGAGTCTTGGGACATGGTTGGGGACCTATAGCAGGTTACAACCTGAATCGCTGTCTTACCCAGTGTTAGCTGCACCTGAAGTATCTCAGATGAGTTATGTTGGGCTAGTAGTCTGGAGGTGTGTGCATCCTTTATGAATATGGAAACACCGCCGCCTTTGGAGCTTCATTCCAAGTTCTGGGGCCAAAAGGTGTGGAATGAGTTATAGCCTGGGATCACAGGGGTGCTTTCTGTTGCCTTGAACCAGGTCTCTGTTATGGCACAAATATCGATGTTCTCCATTTTAAGGAGTGCTTCGAGTGAGTGCATTTTGAGATTTAGACTTCCAGTGTTGAGCAGCATGACCCTCAGATTGCATTTGTTTGCAGCTGTTACAGTGGTAATTTGGTCTTTGGAACACCACCTAAAAAAGGCACTATAGGGGTGGCAAGAGCCTTGGCCAGTACCCAGAAGCCCAGGGGTGACAGATGCATGCCATCTCTGGCAAAGCACTGAGGTCTGTCAATCATGTCATCACAGGCAGATAGATACTGTATCCTCTTAGAATGACACCAGAAACTTAGCCAGTTGTTGAAATCAGTCATTTTCTGCTTGTACTGTGATATCATTCTGGGTGATTGTAGGATGCAGCTCAGGGCTAGGGTCATACCCACCTGGGCTACATAATCTGAGAGCTCCTCCATGTCTCTTTTCATGTCGTCCAGGGAGATATGTCTCAGGTCATTCACACCCACATGTACAATGACAGAGTCATATTTATACCTGTTGTTGAGGGAGCCAAGTGCATGTGTTATGTGGTGGATCCTGGCACCTGACAGGCAGTTGACTGTTACTTTGTCCTTATTCAACCAAGTGAGTGGGACATCAGTGTGCCTCACTATCGAGTCATCTATGACTAGTGTGTTGGGCATGCTGTTTTGCCTTAGGGGCTTTGGTTGAGTGCACACTGTTTAGGAGAGTTATGTGTCTCATGATAAGTGTTGTGTTGTGGTGGTTGAGTGGGTTTCTGCCTTGGAAGTCTCTGTTATTTTGGTAGATGTTTATTGAGAGCCTCCGCTAAGGTGGGTGTGTGATTTGTGTTTTTATGTGAAGGCAATTATATGTGTTCCATGTGGTGTGGTGCAAGTGTTGACCTTCTCATCTTGACCAGCTATTCCCATCTTGGCTGGAGAGTGCGTGGCTTCCAATTTGGATATATAAGTACATGTCTCACAAGTCTGAGTGTTGGGAGATAAGAGGAGAGGGTTGTCAGTGTACATGAGGCAGTTGTTCCATTGCCTCAGGATGCCCAAGTTCACCAGGTTAATAGGAGAATGCACAGTGAACTGAGCTTTAGACATGCCTGGAGGGGTGGGCATTAATAATAAGTACTGGAGCTGTTTTCTTGTAGAAAGTTCAGGGCTGGTAGCACTTTTGTGTGCTACAATAATTGGTACACGAAGTCTGGTAAAGTGCTAAACTAATAAGCTAGTAAAATTGCAGGAGAGGAGAGAACTAGTAGAGTTACTGCTCAATGCCAAGCTTTGCTATCTGGGTTTGGAAAGTCTTGTGATTTTAACAGCTTATCACTTAATAAAAGGTAGCTTGCCTTGGTGTAGTTTCTAAATGTTATAGGGTTTGCTTTGATTACAGAATTGATTCTTATTTTGAAGGACACTGCTTTGTGGTTTGACCTTACCAGAGTAGGTACAACACCTGGGGGGTGGGGGGGTAGTGCAGCATTCTTCTTTACTTGTGAGTACCCGGTCCAATATGTTTGCACCTATAGCTGGGATATGTATTAATTGGTCCAAGGTGCTTGTGTTTACTAAGCATAGGAATCTCTGTGCCTGCAAATTTGGGGTTGTGTAAGATTCCCAGTTTATAGGGAGATAATTAAAGTCTCCCATGATTATGGTATTTGGTTGAATGGCAAGCATCTTAAATAGATCTAAGTATGAGCTATAAGTTTCATGGGACATAGATGGTGACCTGTAGCTTGCTAGGATATGGTATGGGACTTCTATGGTAACTGGATGTGGAAAAACTCTATTGCATCATCCAGTGTGGCCAACCTAGAGGTATGCTTGTTACTGATGTAGAATGAGACACCTCCACCTTTAGTCCCTGTCTGTGCAACTGCCAGTCTAAATTTGTAAAAGGCATTGGAGCCTTGCACTGCTGCTGGGGTACTCTTTGAGCTTTAAACTACGTCTCTGTAACTGCACAGATGTCTGCATTCTCCAAGGTGAGGAGAGTTTAGAGGGAATGGAGCGTCTTGTTTAGACTACTGGCATTGAGCAGTAACACCTTTAGATTTTTTTCAAGTATACTTTGCTACGTTGCAAGTTTGTAAATTTAGCATTGCCTAAAAAGAGTCTGTGGGGAGGACAATTTTTAGCCAATATTCAAAAGCCTAAAGGGGACAGGTGCAGGCCATCCATGGCAAAGCAACTTGGTTTATTAACCATATCATCTCATGTTTACAAATATTGCATCTTCTTAGAATAACACCAGAAACTAAGCCAAGTCATTCAACTTCTTCTCATATTGTGGCATCATCATTGGAGAAGGTAAAATGCTGCTCAATGCTAGGCACATTCCAGCCTGTGACACATAGTGTGATAGTGCTACATTGTATGTGTTCATATAGTCTAGGGAGGTGTGTCTCAGAGACAGGTCATTTATACCTCCATGGACTATGACTCAGTAATACTGGTACCTGTGGTACAACGACTTGAGTGTGAGGGTATTTTGGCAGATCCTGGCCCTTGATAGGCAAATGATCATTATTTTCTTCTTGTTCAGCCAGGTGAATGGAGCATAAGTATGTTATAAAATGGAGTCCCCTATGAATACAGTCCTGAGCAGTGTATTGCAGTGGCGGCTGGTGACTTAAAATCAATGGGGGGTAGGGGGCAGGAGACAGCTGAATGGGTGGAGCCAACTAAAAAGGGGTGGTGCCAATTTGAAAGGGATAGAGCTAAGTTACAGCAGGATCAACACAGACCATGCTTACCAATTTACATAAAATAAGTGCTCAATCATTATTGCACATGCTGAATAGTCTACCAACTAATGCTAGACTAAAGAGCATTTCAGAGTTAATGACATGTTTAGGTTCTGCTGTAATACCTCTAAACAGTGAAAAAGTGGTTAGTCTTGATGCATGAAACTATGATGATTTTAACAATGTAGTGAACATACACTGTACTGTATGAAGTAATCTACATGTTGTACAATGCCAAATGAAAAGTAAGGTGATTTGGAGATCTCACTGTGATATCTAGTCAGAGTTTACATTCTGTCTTATTTACCCAAATCCACATTAGTCATGCAAAGTTAGAAGTATTACACCAGAGCTACAGTACCAAACATTTCATCCACAAACAGTCATTATATCGATTGCTGACCTATAGCATCTGCTTTGACCCTGCCAGGATTAAAACAAAAATATCAATGAACATTTAATTTAGTCTCTTGCATGAAAACAGTAGTCACAGGCTTGGATGACAGCTGACTTTACCTAAATACACATTAATCTTGCAAAGCCACAATTATGACAGTAAACAGCAAGGCAAGTTGACTCATTTAATTCACAAACACCTCCCATTACCTAACTAAAGTAACTCCTTTTAAACTGTTAGGATTAAAGTAGAAATAATAATAAGTTGTGTTGCATGCCTGCATAACTTTCATTTTGTTGACAGAAATATTAGTCACACTTTGTGTGTGCCTGCCAAGTACACGTTTCATTTTATTTATTTTACTTTTGTTTACCTGGGTTTCTGCAACTGGCTTTAGATGAAAAAATAAAACCCTTTTCAGCATATGTCCAGGGAGAAATGGTCCACATATTATAAACATTTTAAACAAACATTCAATATACATGAACAGATATGAAATAACATACATTAAGAATTTCTCGTAAACTTGCTAATTATTTTACATTCGTCTTAAAGTACAGACAGAAAAGTATTATAGTTTTTTGCAAAGCTAGGATTACAACAACAGTAAACAGCAGGGCCATTTGTTCCATTCGCACATAGCCCTAATCTCCATTGACAACCCCAACCACAAGTTAAAAACATAAACAACAACAAAAAAGACGTCACTATCATTAGGGTAAGTATTCTTTTTTTTTTCACATAGACAATATTCAGAGTTCAGAGCATGTGGTCAATCTTACTTCACTGAAATGCACATTACTCTTGCAAAGCAAGCCAGAACTGCAGTCATTCCATTCGAACATAGGTATTGCCCCCATTTCAACTGCCTACTCAGAGAATCTGCTTTCAGCCTACAATGTTTAAAATAATAAAAATAAAACACCATGGTTACAGTTTTGTATTTCTTTCACATCACATAGCCAAGAACTTCCCCGCAATCGTACTTCACTTCACCCATACACACTGTACTCATGCAAGAGTACAGCTTGTTTCAGCAACAAAACATTGACAAACCAGTACTAATTTATCTTGACTACCCCTACAAAACTAGGTTAAAAAAAAGAACACGTCATCCACAAATGACCCCCCAGAAAACACTGCATACTTAGTATCTCTTCGACTTCTGCCAGGATATTATATTAAAAACAAAAAATAAAAAAGGAAAAAAGAAAGAAAATCATCAACAGCCCCCAAATCACAAAAAAACACTAGTATCTGGTTCACCATGCCAATGTATATATTTAAATAAAAAAATCAACAGTTCCCAAACCACATTGCCTCCTTAATATCTAGTTAACCCTGCCAGGATAGTATGTTAAAACAAAAAAAAGTCATCAACAGCCCCCAAAACACATAGACCTATTAGACCACTAGTATCTGGTTGACCATGCCACTGTATCATATTAAAAAAAATCAACAGTCCCCAAAACACATTGCCTCCCTAGTATCTTGTTAATCCTGCCAGGATAATATATTTAAAAAAAGAAGGCCATTAACAGGCCCCAAAACACATAGACCACTAGCATCTAGTTGACCCTGCCAGACTCCAGGCCCAGGATGTTAGAAACAAAATTTATTCAAGTAGTCCTGCACCATTTAAATAGTATCTGGTCAATCCTGCCAGGACATAATAATTAAATACATAAATTATCTGGCTGACCCTGCCAGGAAATAAAAATTAGAGAAAGTATCTGGTTGATCCTGCCAGGAAATAAAAATTAGAGAAAGTGTCTGGTTGACCCTGCCAGGAAATAAAAATTAGAGAAAGTATCTGGTTGACCCTGCCAGGAAATAAAAATTAGAGAAAGTATCTGTTTGACCCTGCAAGGAAAAAAATGTATAAAGTATCAGGATGGCCCTGCCAAAATACAAAAAAGAAAAAAAAACCCACTCCGAACTCATGATTATTTTCCATGGTAGATTAAAAAAAATCTTCCTTGACAAGGAATCCTTTACATACCAGTCATCCACTTAGCCAGCATTTTGTTTTTAATCATTTTGTACTCTTCTCAAATCTTGACATAGTACATCGATCTCTCTCTCCTTCCCTCCCTCACAAATTAACTGTTAAGTTAACTTAAAGCACGGGAAAAGAATGCAAGAGCAACAGGAGTAATCAGCAGCCATGTCACATCAGACTACTTGCTGCTAACTTAACAGTCCAGTTGGATTTCAATTTACTGCTGTTACAACAGTCTAATTAATCTGGACTGTTTTTAAAACAATCTGATAACAGGAAAAGTATGTTTTCTTTCTATCTTTTTTTTTTTTTTAAAGTGTAACTTGAGCATGCGTGCGCACTGTTCCAAGTTCCGTGAATCATCCGATCTTCCGCATTACATAGTTTGCAGTTCACATTGCTACTAGCATGTAAAAATATTTAAACTTTTTTTTTTTCTTTTGACAACTGGGGGGATGCAGCCCAGCAGTCCTATACAACAAGCTGCCTCTGGTGTACTGGCTTGCCTTATTAGTTTAATAGCTGAGGTTCCACTGGGTTCGGATGTATGTGCAGTGCTAGGTGTTGTTTCTGTTGAATGAGTTGGAGTTTGCTGAGGATAATTTTTGCAGTTGGAATGTCTGAAAGGTTGCTTAAGTTTGAGAAGATTGCATTTAAATGTCCCCATATAAGTAGGTCTATGTATGGGGCATATTCTTTGTGTTGGGGGTGTATAGTCTGGGCTTCTAACAACCAGATTACTATTATGAATGTTTCATGCAAGATATTTGTCTCCAGACATATCATGTGTGTACATCACTTGCATACTGTATTTTCTTTTTTTTTTTTTTTTTGATGATTAAAAGGTTGTCAGTGAACACTGGACAATTGTTACATTGTCTCAATGTGGCCATATCTACCAAACAGGCTGTGGAGAAATCAGAAATATGTATTTTTGTGATATCAGTTCCTTTGCTGGGTGAGCTACAAGGGTGCAGTGTATGACTGGATAATAGTAGACTGACTAAGGGTGCTTTATGGGCTAGAGACTAGATTAGGCTATATTCAAGACCAGGCTAAATGTAAAGGGCAGAGCTCCTCAATGCACACAGTAGATGCTCAATGCTACTTAACATGAAAAGTTGTTGTTCTACAATCACTGAATTACTGGTACAGTTTTAGAGGTGGTTTTATAGGAAAAAAATGGTTTCTACATGTCTACATCTATACAGGGCACTACTAACCACAACTACAGGTAGTCAGTGGCGCACAAACTTGCCAAATTTATACAGGCACTTAAAACACAGGAAACCTGCTTCTAAACCCTCTGGACAATAAAACAATTACACTTACAGCTTTTCCCAACTCCAACTGACCAGGCTACTAACTACTGCTGCTAGATGGACTATCCCAGTCATTGTAATGTAAAAACACAAAACAGATTGCATGATAGTATAATGCAACCACAAAACAACTTAGTTATACTAACTGGGCAAGAGATTTCACATTTGAAATTATTTAAAGTACAAAATCATCAAATCAAGCAGTAACACTCTAAAACAGTTAACTGAAGTGCAAAACAAAGAAATATCTCTCTTGTCTGCCACAGATGGAGCAGAACTAATTCAGGACCCTCTTAGAGTGTGGCAAAGATGACAAGCAGATGGGACTTCTGGGAAGATAAGTAACTGACAATTTGTAGTAAAGGTGGTTTACTCAAGAGCAGTACTGTTTTGCTGGGTTTGCTCTCAATATTATAGATCTATGGAAAATAATGGGTGGGAAAAGTAATTAAATAGGTTACATAACAGGCAATAGCAAAGAAGGGGGGGGGCTTTGAAAGTCATTACCATAAGGCTTGGAAGCAAGAGACACAGACTTTTAAAACCACAACAGGAAAACAGTGTGTGTGTGTGTGTGTGTGTGTGTGTGTGTGTGTGTGTGTGTGTGTGTGTGTTGGGGGTGTGGATTGGGGAAAAAGTCAAGCTGCAAGAAACAGACAGCTACATGTCAGTGACCGCAGAGGTAGGTTAGAATTTCAGAAACCTTAGCTTAATCTCTCAGCGAGGGGGGGGGGTGAAGCATATACCTCTCCACCTGTTAATGCAAAAAATCTGGACAAGGCTTGACAAAATGGGGGTACAAATAGGGACATATTTTAAATATTGCTTTTATAAACTTTGAAAGTTGCTAGAGTAACAGGATTAATTTTAATATACATTTTCTGAAAGATATGAAGTCTGAAACTCAAATGTATGTCATTATTTAGTGACTTCAGTCCTGACATCATTCCAGTAATCTGCCAGGAAAAAAAGAGGAACAGGCCAAAAATATGAGCCAAAAATCTGGACATTCTGCGAAAATCTGCACAGTTGTGAGGTAGCAGACACAAAGAGCAGGGGAATAAACAATAGCAAAGTAAACAGAAAGGCACGGAAATGTAACTTTAAGCTGGTAAATGATAAGCAGAGTATAAGACTCTAGCAGCAAAACTGAAATATAAATAGCTGTAATAGCCTTAATAGCCATGTGCCACTCAGAACTAAGAGAGACAACTCAAACCCTGCAGTCTGCATATCAAAAGGCACCAGGTAAATTCTTCTTCAAAAGAGACAAAGCATGGAAAATATGGTCCCAAATCAAAACCCAATCCAACTACCAACACTTTAGATACTTATGTAGTCTTGAAAAAAAGTTAATAAAAAAGACAAAAAATGCTACTTCACCAACCTTCAGACAATACACCAAAACAATCACAAGCTATTCTGGTCTTCCATAAACAGTATACTATAGCCTGGCCAAACAACTACTCCCACACCAACAACGAAGTAACAACCCCAGCAATATAGCCACCAGTTCAACTCCCACTTTATAAACTCAATTCTCTCTCTTACTAAAAAAGCTCTCCCACTACCCCCACTACCCCAACCTCATCTAATAACAATATTATATCCTCTCCTTTCCAAACAGTCTCAACTAGCACTATAAAAATACCTACAAGAACTCAAACCAACAACCATAGCAACACACAACATACAACAGAGTAGCTAAAACTACTCCTTTCTGAAGCTCTCGCTTTCCCTGTTTTGTATACTAATTAATCAATCCATAACAGAAAACCATGTCCCAGCCATCTGGTAGAAATACTTCATAATTCCAATCCACAAGTGTGGAAATTCAATCGATCTAACCATCTACAGAACCATAGTTATACTACCACCACAGTCAAATGTACCCACTCCCAGCTCCTCAAATAACAAACTAATCTTCTCCCCATGACCCAACACAGCTTCAGCCCCAGTCATCGCACAATTACTGGTCTTATTAGCTTTACCAGTACTTTCAACCACAATGTAAATAATGGCAACGTAGCGTCAACTCTCTTCTTTGATCTGTCAAAAGCATTTGACCATTGACCATTCCCATCAAAAGGTTCTTAGTGATCTCTCCTCCCTAGATCTAAATAAATCATTTCTCACCTGGTTTCATAGCAATTTCACAAATAGACAACAATCAGTGAAATGGAAACAAGATTCTCCTCTCTCCTTCCTGTCACAGTTGGAGTCACACAAGGATCAGTACTGGGCCCCCTTCTATTTAATATATTGGTGCACAAACTCCATGCCACCACCAAAAGCACATATAGTTCAGTAAACAGATGATGCAACACTCATCTGCTCTGCCCCAGCACTTCAAACCATCCATGAAAGCAAACAAGAATCTTTATCATCTCTTGGTTCCTTGGTAGGCACTGCAGAGCTATCCCTAAATGCAGGAAAGACTAAATGAATGCTCTTTTTACCAAAACGGCTAAATACTAAAAAACACAGTTTCCATATTGCCTCATCTGGTAATACAAAAATTGAAACCATGACTGAAACCAAATTACTTGGAGTACTCCTAGATTACAAACTCAAATACAACCAACATATTTTCCAAAGTATCAAAAATGCACACAAAAAGCTAGGCTCCCTATGTAGAGTAAATCAATATCTTATAGCATCCACAAGAAAAGCCATAGAAGCAGCCTACCTGCTCCCATATCTATTGTATGCATCACCTATCTTCTTTAATCTGAATAATACCCTCTTGTCCAGTCTTGATTAATGTTATAATAAAATGGCAAGACTGGCCCCATATTCATCTCATAAAACCCACGAATGTACAACTCTAAATGACCTAAATTGGCTAGAACTCCTAAATCAGCTAACCTACTCTCTCATCTCATGACTGCCCACAAATGTATCTACAAGGCAGATAGCTGACCTTCTCTAAAAAGCAAATTACTACCATACAGCAACAACAGAACATTATACTCCAATAACAAATGTTTCCTAGCTGTAAGCAACTCAAAAAACTCTGCTGGAAACTCACTGTATTCTCACTATGTCTCAAAACTGTGGAACTCCATCCCATTAGAGTTAAAACTTACAGAAAATACCAAATGCCAGAATAAGTAGAAATTTCCCAGTAACACTGTTTATGAGAAAATATATTGTGATAAATGACTAAATATGGCTCAAATCTGGCAGCAGTTCACAGTTCTGCCTAAGTGTGAATGAAACTACAAGGCTAAGACCTTAGATAGAGTTCAAAATATTAACAGCTAGCTTTTACAAGTATTTCTACTAATGGAGATAAACATGCAGTAAAATGTACAAACAATGCAGAGATCTTGCAGTAATTCACAATCTTCGCACAAATGCAAATGAAGCTACAAGATTAATGTCCTATAAGAAAAATAAAAAAATGCAAATTCATTGTTTACTTGCAAGTGTGTGTGTGTTTTAGGGTTAGGGTAAGGGTTATGTAAGGGAATAGATCTATTCTATATGCAAGTGTGCATGTTGAGAAATTAATTTTGTTTATAGAATGCAACTTTTATGACAGATTTGTTTAAAATCTGTAAGATAGCTATGGAATAAAGACAGGGTACTATGGAAGAGGAGGAATTCTTTGAGTGATAAAAATCTGTGTATAGCAGAGGGAAAGAGCAAACAGATGTAGAGATGATTATGTGACTTAAAGAAGTAGATATTAAACTGTCACAGTCTTTTTACAAGTTTGGATATAACTCAACAGCACTTTAAGAGCCCAAAAGATGCATTTAAATACACAGTTGGTCTCTTGCAAGATTCTAAACTAAATGAGAACCTGGATATATCATTCTGTGCTGCAGCTATTTGTTGTGTGGAAGGGGTGATGACTTTGGTTTCTGTGAGCTGGGATAGTTTAGTCAGGAGTTTGGAGCAGGTGTTCACTATCACATTTGAGCCACTAATGATATACCCTGCTTTGTAGAGCAAGATTGTTGGGGAGTATCTGTCTGTACCTTCTCTACCTTCTATATAAGTGTTTAGAATCTTGCCTTGGCAATATAGTAATGTTGCACTGGATCTATAGTTATTTATGCATGCACTGTTTTCTGAATGTTTTACTCTCAATACATTTATAGTTAGACCTGGTCATATTTCTTTGTTCTACCATATGGAAATGTGGCTAGTAAATCACTGAGAATACTGGGGTTTAAAGTGCCTTCTCATAAAAGAGAAGTTCAAGCCTTGGGGTAGAAGAAATATGATAAAGAAAATATCAAGAACATTCTTGCTGTTGTGTTGTTGGAGAAAACGGTCCATTTGGTAATGAAGGGATCAAATATTAGCTGAGCTCTATATCAGTTATGAAGGGACCACTATACCTCAGGTAGCTTGTTTTTAGCTTTTAAGCATAAGGCACTGATTACTGAAAATTCAATCTTATATCTCAGGAGTAGCTAATTAGGTGAGAGTTAGAGAGAATTCAGTCAGTAGTAGACAAATGCTTTTGTGTTGGAGTTCTGTGTATGAAGTTAATATCTTATATAGATCATGTCTCAAGAAAATGGTGTATTTTGCACACTGATGGTTATTAAAATCATCTAAGGGAAGGCAGTGTGAACATAAATAATATGACAGTTTGGCTTCAGGAAAATCATGAAATCAATGCTCCCAAGTGCTTAAGATGTGACCATAAAGATGGAGTAGGGAAAAAACATCGAGGAGCATATATATATATATATATATATATATATATATATATATATATATATATATATATATATATATATATATATATGGTTTACTATCAAATTGTCGATCCCGTTTATCGCCCGAACGCGGAACTGCGAACGTCACTACACCGACGCCCAGATGTGCGAACGGCAAAATCTCGCCCCCATCCGACCCATGGTAGCATGGGTGTGGAGGTGTTGCGCGGCCGGTAATGTCGATCGTCAGAGTTTCACGGTTTTGGTTCGCTATCAAAACGGTTTCGGTGTTTCGTTCGCGCAAAGCGTCGATGGGGTCGCCGTTCGCACGGAGTGCATTCGAACATTTAATAGTAAACCTATATATATATATATATATATATATATATATATATATATATATATATATATATATATATATATATATATATATATATATATATATGTGGGTTCCATTCATAATTTTGAAAAACTGAAATCCCAAATTACAGTATTTTGAAATTATAACACTGAAGCCTTGAAATCCTGAAACACCACAAGCGTGAAATTCAAAATCCCGAAGTACGGAGATTTTGAATTAACGCTTCTGGTGTTGCGGTATGTGAATGGTTAGGTGTTAGTTCGGGTATGTATGTATGCGTAAGTGTGTTGGTTAGGGGCTTTAATGTATGTCAGTGTGTGTTGTGGCTGTGATGTGTGTGTGCGAGGGTCTGTGAAATGTGTGGATGTGAGTTGCCTTTGTGTGTCTGATTGTGCGATCTCAGAGATAGTATATATAAGTAGGGGGGTATGGGGAGTGAAGGGGGGCTTGGCCCCCTGCTTATATGTGGTCTAGGCTTGTCTGTCTGCTTGTGGGGGGAAGTTGTGTGCATGTTTATGTGTGTGCTTTATGTGTAGTGTAGGTTCAGGATTTTGAGTTTCGCGGTTATGGGTTTTTGGGATTTGAAAGTTTCAGCTATGTAATTTCAAAATACTGAAATTTGGGATTTCAGTATTTCGAGATTTCACAGTGAACCCATATATAAATAAATATATATATATATATATATATATATACACATATATATATATATATATATATATATATATATATATATATATATATATATATATATATATATATATATATATATATATATATATATATATATATATATATATATATATATATATATATATATATATATATATATATATATATATATATATATATATATATATATATATATATATATATATATATAAATATATATGTATATACATATATATATATATATATATATGTATTTTTTTTTTTTTGGTTACTGCAGCAAACCATTAGTTGCTCCAAGTTCGTCTGCCTATACACTGGTCTACTAGACCTGCCTAACCTCCACTACTTTAACTCTGAACCCTGCCTGGGGCTAATGGAGAGAATGAAGATCCCAGTGCAGCATCATACCTCTGTCTGGGAGTAATTTTCACTATTTCTCCCAGCACTTGTGTGTGTGTGTGTGTGTGTGTGTGTGTGTGTGTGTGTGTGTGTGTGTGTGTGTGTGTGTGTGTGTGTTTGTGTATATGTGTATTTGTGTCCAGAAACATCCCAAGGATGAGGAGTGGAATGGGCATCTGATGTAAATCATGTCTCATCTCTGCACTGGACTGATGTCAGCAGGACATCCCACCCGCCACCCACCCACCCACCTACCCTCATGAAGCACCACATAGTTATTAACCTAGTCTTCATCAGCGGCTAGTACTGTTCCTTCCACTCTCCGGGATGGGCACACTGAACCTCCCCTGCCAGCCACCTCAGTCATCCCACCACTAATTCAATTTAGATCATTTAGTCTACAGTCAGGGCTTTCTCCCTGTACCCCATAGTGATACCATAATGCTTGTATTAAAGCATTAAAATCAGTCCTTTTGGATGTACAATAATACATGCTGTACAAGCAAGTCTAGCTGAGAACATAGGACCTGTAAAAAGCACAGTCAGGCTGCATTAACACAAGTAGCAGCTTAATGGATCATGGGTATAAGTTGAAAGATGAGAGATTAACATTGAGTGCAAACCTAGACATGCATCACAAAGCTTGTTGAGACAGTTGAATGGGTTTCATGGTAGGACAGTAAAATGGTTATCATGTAGTATAGGGTGAAGATATCTAACATCTGATTAAAAGGGATTCATAAAAAAGACTACTCATCTGGATTTAAGAGACTTCAAGGAGTTCAGAATGGACAGATTCAGGCAGGTCATGGTCAAGTGAGGCCATAGGCAGGGGAATGGACCAGGGTTCTGCCCCCCTACAGCCATTTTAATCTCCATTGCTTGTCTTTCTGCCCCACGCCATTACCATAATCACTGCTCAAAACTGTCAGTGCACATACTATTTCCTTCTTTGTTTTTCAAAAAAGGCAGAGATATAGATATAATTTAAAACTTTTACATTAAATATCCTTTGTTGACTAGGTTAGTTCCACTAGGCTAATAACATCTTTTTAGAAGAGAGCCTTGGTGGTATTTATACTACTGGCAGAAATTTGGCCATGGCATTAGGGAACTTCCCCCTACTCTTTTTTATAGCTCAAGTGGATGCAAAGGATCTCACAGCACATACCATTAATATAGACAGGTGGAGTTTCAGTTTAACATCACATCCAAAGGATGACACCCTCAGAAGTACAACACTCCACCACTTGTGAACTGCATTGCAGACTCAACAATCCATCTGTATGGTGCAGGATTAGAAACAAGAACCTTCTGTACCAAAGGCAAGTATGCTATCTGTTATGTTACTAATACTGTTTTAAAATCTATAGCAAAAACACTGATGGGCATTCACAGCCATTTGAAAAAGATGAAAACAGAAGTCATGATGAAAGCCCTATCTACAGGGAAAGTCAAAGACTTCATGGCCAAAGCCTCATCTGTTTAAATCTCACGTGATGCCTGCCCCAAGTTCTCCATTCCATTCCAATGTGTACCATGTGGGGCGTACAACACATGCATAGTGAGTGTGTCTTTAAAGAATAAAATGCTGCATGGTCACACCTTACAAATTATCTGCCCCCAAATTCTCTGATCTGTTTCAATGTGCATTGCAGGGGACATACAACTCATGCACAAACAGAGAGTACACCCTTAAGGAAAAAAATGCATGGGCACAAAAATGTAACTTATTTTACTTAAAAAAATTGTTTATTTAACAATTTACAATTAAATTTGAAGCAGCCTCCAGTGCCCCACACAAAGCCAGTGGGCCCTAGACAACTGCCTAGATTACCTAGTGCTGGATCCAACTCTGGATTCAGGCTAAGTATGAGAAACAAGATGAACATTGAGCTTATAGAAGCAAAAATTAGCTAGTCAACTGATACATGCTTCTGCACTGTTTTGTGACAATATAGTACATATTGATATAAGCAAGTGTTTGAGCCATTCTGTGCTATGGGATGGTTATTAAAATAGAGAAAGATGCTTTCTTATCAGCTTTATATGCAAAAGAAAGGACTGTTCCCTAAAACAGAGATGAGAGCTCTTAGGGTAAGTGCCTGGATTAGCCACCTCACAATCTTGAATAGAAAATGGATGGGATCAGAGTCCAGATGTGTTGTTAAGAGAACATTAAAGCTTTTTATGAAGATTACCTAGGTCTGGAGCAAAACATGCCGGTATCAAACTATTAAAAGTTCAAATTTCCTGTGAGCTGTGAAACGGGAAGTGTAGAAGTGACAACACTGTGAGACATGATCTACATCAGCACTGATTGGACAAGCTAATGGAGTAGAAACTTACACCAGATGGAGATACAAATCAATAAATCAGAAGAGAAAGGAGGTACAGGGGCAGACAAAGACAGGAATATCATGTAATGGATCACAGGGAAAGCAAAGAAAACTCACTGGAAACAACAGGCATAAAGAAACAGTAACTAGGATGAGGTACATCCAGACAAGCATCAGGGATGGAGATATGTGGAACAAATTTAAAAGTGAATCATGAGCAGAGAGACTGACAGAGACTCAGCAGTCAATTGGCAGGGGGTTGACAGTATGTAAGTGAATTCCATAATCTATATGAGTATTGTTGGAGTGCTGAAGAACCTCAATAACTGAACAGTCAGAAATGGACTTTCGAGGGCAGAGGCAGCAACATTCCACACTTCAGAAGACTCGGAGTGAGGATTGCAAAGGGTCAGTAGCAATACAGAAATGGACAGAGCAGCCACAGTATATAAGCTAAAGCCAAGTAAGGTTTTAGTTTTGTTTTCTTCAAACCATACATATTGCAGCTCAACACTGCAATGATGATTTTATTGGTTCCCATGAACCAAGGTAAGATGATCATAGTACAAGGGGACTGGATACTCACTCATTCAACTATTGCCAAAAGCTTGAAAAAATAGATTTCATTAGATGAAGCAACATGATCCAATGCACAGTCACAGGAAACTGGAAATAATGTTCACTACTAAAATATTGATGGCAATAGGGCAAACCAGAAGTGATATTTTGAATAGTCCATAAGCATTAATAGTCTAAAGATAAACTGTGTAAAATAACTTGAAATTCAGATCACCGGTTTTGGGTCTGACAGTTCTTTATTAGCATCAGGAATTAATTTTAAGTAGAAGCATCAGTTATAGGCCAGAGGATAATACAGCCCAATCCGCAGAATCCTTTACAAATGCATTCTATGATCACCTGCAGGAATGCATGGATCGTGCTATCCCAAATAAAACCAAGACTCACTCCTCCAAAAACAGGAGGTGGTCTGGTGGACCACGGCCATAAATAAGCTATACAACAGAAGGAGGAAGCTACTACATGACAGAGCAAAATCCCAAAAAGGGAAAGCATCTCTGATCAGTATTAGCAAGAAACTTTGATCCCTCATAAAATCATCAAAGTCCAATTTCAAAAGAAAAATTGCCCTAGACACTAAAGATAATCACAAGGCCTTCTTTAGTTATGTCAGGAACATGGGTGGAAACTCCCAGATATGCTATGAATTGTTGCATAATGGTACAAAATATACCGAACCTACAGACATAGCCAACATCCTGGCAGACAGATTCAGCACAAACTTCTCCCCCCTTGCCCCCCAAAGGAGCAAATGCTTATCCCAAATGAATGTAACCTCCCTGACATCACAGATGCACAGGTGAAAGCTGACCTCTCCAAAGCAAAAAACACAGCATCTATGGGACCGGATGGTGACCCAGGCTGTGTCTTACACGAGCTCCAAGAAGAACTGAACCCTCACATTAAGTCACTGTTCAAACTTAGCCTTACTACAGGATATGTACCCAAAGAATGGCATACAGCTACAGTGGTCCCACTCCACAAAGGTGGTGCCACAACAGACCCCGGAAACTATCGCCCCATAAGCCTGACTAGTCTGGTCTGTAAAGCTATGGAGCGTATTATCATGGAACTCATAAACAAAGACATTGGGAGCCTCCAGACACTGGACCTTACCCAATTCGGCTTTGTTAAGGGCAGATCTTGCCTCTTAAACCTAGTTGATTTCTTTGAAACAGTTACCAAAGCCATAGATGAGGGCAAGGTAGTCCACACAGCCTACCTGGACCTCGCAAAAGCCTTCAACACAATACCCCACTTGGGCATCATAAATAAGCTTACCAGCTTAAATTTCAACCCCTATATCACAAGATGGCTTGCAAACTGGCTCAGAGATAGAACCCACATGGTAAGTATCGCAGGTGCCATGTCCAAATCCAAACCAGTTACAAGTGGCATCCCACAGGGCTCAGTTCTGGGACCTCTCTTGGTTGGTATATACTTCTCTGAGGTTCAGCCTAACATGGTGGGATTATGGCTGACAAAGTTCACAGATGACTGCAAACAGGGGGCCATAATCGAATCTCCAGCTGACACAAGCATCCTTCAAAAGGGTCTCACAAAGACGGATGCTTGGTGCCAGAGCCACGGCCTCAAGCTAAATGTTAAAAAGTGCATAGTCATCCCCTTTGGGAAAAACAAGGTGCCCACAAATTACCACATAGGTGGTAATCCATTAAGTACGGAAGAAATAATTAGAGATTTGGGGACCAACGTAGATAGTAATCTCTCCTTTGATAATCACCTTGCCAAAGTGGTTAGAAAGACCTTCTATATAGCCCACCTTATCACAAAAGGGTTTGCATCTAGATCAAGAGAGGTCCTTGTGCCCCTCTACTCATCACTCATCAGGCCCATAATTGAATACAATGCCCCTTTTGGGATGTACCTTACCCGACACCTGCCGCAACTGGAGAGACCTCAAAAGTACCTCACCAAGAGGATCATGGGCTACAAACAGATGTCTTATGCAGCTCAACTAAAGAAAGTCCAGCTCTACTCAGTTGCTTACCGCCTACTCAGAGGCGATCTATGCCTGACGTACAAAGCCATGTCAAACCCAGAATTAATGGGCATGCTCCACCTCAAAAAATCCAAGTCCCTTAGAGCTACACGCTCCAGGGACCTAAACCGCAGCACAAAAATAAATAGGACATGCTGGAGGGACAGATTAATTTCTCAGAGGCTCCACTTACTCTGGAATAGAATCCCAATTCATGTTAGACATAGCCCCTCGCTGACCCTCTTCAAGCGAAATTTGGATGCGTGGATGGGAAATCGCAAATTCACCCCTGGGATCTCTCCTGTGTCCTTGCTAGACAGAGGCACAGTAAACTAATCTTAAAAGGGCAGCTTCTGTGACCTACTTTACAGAGGCACAGTAGGCTAATCTAATAGGGAGGCATAAGCCAAATACACTCTGGCTAGGCTTATAAATGCCTTAGGGTAGATAGCCTAGTGTCTACCTAAGAACCTATGAACTTATGAACCTATAAGAGAGGCACAGGGTAGAGATAGGGCCAACAGCAGGAAAAAATAAATAGTGGAAAGCTAAGTAGTGATACAGATCAAAGAAGGTAGGTACAGCAAAGTATACTATACAGGATACAGCAAGAAGGGAAAAAGTAGATAGATTATGGACATAAAAGGGGACAATAGAGAAGCAGATAGACTATGTATGTAAAAGGGGACAGTAGGGAAGCAGATAGACTATGTATGTAAAAGGGGACAGTAGGGAAGCAGATAGACTATGTACCTAAAAGGGGACAGTAGGGAAGCAGATAGACTATGTACCTAAAAGGGGACAGTAGGGAAGCAGATAGACTATATATGTAAAAGGGAACAGTAGGGAAGCAGATAGACTATGTACGTAAAAGTGGACAGTAGGGAAGCAGATAGACTATGTACATAGAAGGGGACAGTAGGGAAGCAGATAGACTATGTACGTAAAAGGGGACAGTAAGGAAGCAGATAGACTATGTACATAAAAGGGGACAGTAGGGAAGTAGAGACAATGGCATTTATTTATGTATTTGCAATTTGCTAACCAGGAAATTCCACTGGGCCAATCAGAGCCCATTTTCTGTGGAGGCCCAGGGAGAAAAGCTCCTCAGTACAATAATAAAAGTATAGTTTTATAAACTTGTAACATACGAGTAACAGATAATTAGTTTACAATGTAAAATGACAGTAAGACTTTCAGGGGGAAGACAAATAGCAGTGACAATCAGAAATGACCATCTTACCTTGGTTCCTGGGAACAAATAAACAAAGAGAGATACACATGGCACTAAAAGAGCTCACTGAACAGGCTGTGCTGATTGACTCACAAATTTCTGGGGTGGGGATTTCTGAGCATGGGCAACCATCAAAAAACAGAAATTTCAGGAATAGAACTAGCAGGATAATATTTTAATCTGATCATAGAGCCAGAGAATGATATGATGTTTGGGAGGAAAGAATATAATAAAAAATGAAGAATGATCTGAATGAATACATGAATGGAAAGGGATAGATAGGCCTCTCAAAGCAAAAATACATACACACAAAAATATTCTTTTTTCTAAGAACTGTCTAGTAAAGGTAAGTAGTTTAGACTATTTTTAGGGCAACAAGAGCTTTTGCTACAGGTAAAAGTAGTAGAAAAAACACACCATATATCAAGCCATGATGCAGCAGGGATAGGCATAAGATACACAAAGCAAGAGAAGGTGATGATGGAGTACAAATGGTGAAAGAACACAGCAATGGAAGAGTTACGAGGCTAAAAACAGTGGGAAGGGGGATGAGAAGAACAAAGAGAAACTGAGGATGTTTAGTGGAAGAGAGTTAAGGCAGAAACGAGTGTGAGGCAGATGACAGCAGGATAGTACAACAGGTAGAAAGTAATCAAAAAGATGGGAAGACAGCAGAGCTTGAATTGTATTCTTAAATATGTGTTTATGTTGGAATATCTATTGTTATTATTTCTTAATTTGGTATGTTCAGATACATATGTCATAATCATGTACAATTTAAAAAGAGATGAAATGCATATGGCATTTCATACATTCTGTATTTTTGTTTCTGAACATTTTTTTACAACACACCTCTAAAGACAGGGTTTTAGGAATACAGTCTGTATATGAAGGACGTAAGAACAAGGGTACTTCTTACTTGCCATTTCTACTACTGTTATCTTATCATCTTTAGAGAAAAATAAAGTTAGTATTTCTGTCATTGTTTTGCAGTCTGTACTTGAATGAAACACCTGGGCCAAGCTTTAAGTTCTTCCATTTCACTGTTTACAGTACTTTAATTCTCAGTGTCTTTGTTACCGTGAAGTCCTTGCATGCATTATTTAACACTATTTGTACTTCATTTTCAGTATAGTTTGAAAACACTACTACAATTTTGTAAGGGTTTACTTTACCATTACCTATTAGAAAATATAAAATATCCTAGAATCATTTGAACAAATCCTAAATCTTAAACTGATTATAGTAATCTGATAGTATGCTATTCATTATCTGTGAAGATGTTTCACAATATCACTATGTAATAAAAAGAATTGGTTGTATATATATATATATATATATATATATATATATATATATATATATATATATATATATATATATATGATAGATATATATATATATATAGATATATATATATATATATATATATATATATATATATATATATATATATATATATATATATATATATATATATATATATATATATATATATATATATATATATATATATATATATATATAGATAGATATATCTATATATATATATATATATATATATATATATAGATATATCTATATGTCTATATGTACAGATATATATATTTTTTCTTTTTCTTTTTTGAAACCGTGTCTCCAACTTAGAATCGTATAAACACAGTTTTATCCTGTGGTAGATGATGCATAAAACATATAATATTGCATCATGACTTGGAGTCTATCTGATAACTGTAGTAACATACTATAAATTGCACACTGTCTTATGTAACTCATTAATTATTTACTCTGCAATACAAATCTCAACATCTAACTGCAGTTTAGTTGTGATTATAATGCATGCTGCTACTGCCAATCTAAAACATTCACCTGGAATGTTTTTCCTTTAAATCAGATTTCAAGTCTATTGGCATATTAAAACAACTTTTGAGTAGTTCTTTACAATGAGATTTCATTACAACTTGGTTGCCTAAGACATTTAGCTCATCTCAAAAGTTGTGTTGCATATAGACCTATCATTTTATCTGTGATGAAACACATCCTTTTCAGTGCTTAGTTCCTTCAATGTACAATTGTTTCATAAATATAAGAGTTCTATACAGACAGCCATGCTATGGCTCAATCATGTCATTATGTTTGGATTGCCCACAAGGATACAATACTTGGGAAAAATTGAGACATTGTATAAAATCAGGAACCCAGTTCAGTACTGTGCCTTATTATATAATATACCAATGTATGTAGCAGATCAAAACATTGTTTTTAGTGTGTGTGTGTGTGTGTGTGTGTGTGTGTGTGTGTGTGTGTGTGTGTGTGTGTATATGTGTTGTGTTGTGTTGTGTTGGGTTTACATGTGTCTATGAGATGGACCTGTCCAGTTTTGATATTTTCTGCAAATCACCCTTAACATACAGATTAAGACTGAGTCACCAATCGTAGCCCTCTTTATTATATGCTTTTGACAGGGATGTTAACAATTCCCTTTGAGAACGATGCTCAAAAGGTGAATCTTGGCATCCATATCAGAAACACATAATGAGAATTAGAATCAGAGCCCAAATCATACTTCTTTGTAGTGCATGCAGCTTTATGTGTTGAGCATGTGCATAGGAAAGATTTATATTGATATGGTGTACTTTCGGATTATATCTCCTTTTATGTGCTAATTCTGTCTATGATTGCTCTATGATAGGATGGTTTGGATCTCTTATGTACATTTTTAGCTCATGTCTTAACTAAAACAATAATGTAGCTGCTCAGATGTATAATCTGTGCTGTGCATTACTGCTTATAGCTCAGAGTGTTTGTCTGTCCATTAACTGCTGCTGTTTCTGTTTATTATTTCTTAGCATGTTCTTTGAAATATTAATGTAGATTATTCATAAATTACAATACCCTCCTCTTTATTGCATATTTTAAGAAGAGTTCCCTATAACATACCGGAAGACTGACAAAACCCTCATGTTAACTGCTTTAGAAAAATGTACTACTTGGACTGGAAATGCTCTCAAATGTGTCCAGCATTTTATTCATTTTTCAAATGTGAGAATGGAAGCAATGTTTCCTGTGTCCATTCATCGAGAATGTTACAAGCAAACAAAATATGTACTGATGCCTGTAAACTCAGCTAAATACTAGAAGTGTTCTTTGCAATGCATTACTCCAGAGATTCAGGAAGGCAGTTGTCTATGAAGTACCAAGATATAACATGTAAAGAAAAAGTATTATGGTGTAAAAGAAGTCCAAGGGTTTAATGACCACACTGTCGTCTATAACAAAGGCATAAATAATGCACTATCCACTGGTTTATCATTTAATAGTTAACCATTAAGAATGTCTCCAGAGTCTAATATTGCCTAATGTTGCATTCCAGCAAGATACCAATAAAAAGGCTCCGGCTACAGTAATTACTATGGTAAAGAAGACAAAATAATTATGAAACCTGTTCAGTAATAATCATTGCTTTAAAAAAAACGTAGCATCAAAACTGTTAAGTCTATCTTTCATATTTTAGATTTACATGGCAATTCACATGAAGTAAAAACAACTCATAACCATAAATCATACTAAAATAAATGTTAAAAGACAATATGATTAGAGTATTAAGAATGTGTCTCTGATGGTTCTTTTTAATGAGTTTATGCTAAGTGGTATGATCACCTTTCACAGATTATTATGTCCTATATATAACATTATTGTACTACTAACTGTACTGCAGCCTACACACTGTCTTCTCTGAACTCATCTTAGCATAATCTGATTCAAAGGAGATAGTTATGTGCCGTATGCAAAACAAGTCCCAATATACAGCAAGTGCAAAGTGCCTTACATAAGCCTACCATAAAATATTTCCATTACAGTAATTAACATGCAGAATGAAGATTACTTTTCACCTCCCAAACTTTGGCTTTCCATATTTCACACATTTATAGGAGAAACAGTCATTCCTCCTTATTGCAATTATAATTAATTTGCTTATTGCAGAATGAGATACACAGATCTTGAAGCATGCTAATTGTTCTCATATTGCCACTTTTTAAGAAAGAGTATTTGTTTTCTTTTTACCCACTCATTTCTCATCTGCAGTAGAAATGTGCTGTCTTACACTTCCACATATAACTGCTAGACAGTTATTCCTGCAGTATTCGCTATTTATGACATTCACGTTTGCACTGATAAAACCATGTTGTAAATTACAGACTATATCACTGCTAAACAAGACATCATTTTTGAGCCATGCATTATAGAAAGAAGCAAAAGAACTGAGTACAAGCCAGCCTATTATACATAGTATAAACAGAGGGAATGGTAAAGAATGACACATTTGGATAAAAAATATTGATGGCTATCAATGCCATGCAATTGTGCATACATGTATTTATTTGTTATCTGAGTAATGAATTGGTCATTCTCAGACTCTTTTCATCCATGACTCAAGCCATAAGGACAAGCATAAATACAAGATATATATGGATGATGTAGTGTAACCAGACACATGTCAATCACTTAAAAAATACATTCAGACAATTAGAGATCATTTATAACTCCAGACCTACAGTGAAAGTACATCAGAAATGAACCCTGAAGCTCTAAGGCAAAGATCTTACAAATAGGCATAATTTTGCTTTAAAGGCGGAGCTCTGCATAAAATAGAGTAGAGACTAACAGATGTCTGGTACTGTAAATATTTCAATCAAAATTCACAACCAGTGCCTTCACATGATATGGCAAAGTGCAGACAGAAATGGTTAGGTTTCCTTTTCAAAGTAATGTGGTACAACTATTCAGGAAATATCTGGATTCAAAATATTTTTTCCTGATACTCAAATGCTGCCAGGATCATAATCATTAGTTTATGAAAGAAACTGGCAATGGAGAAAAATCTACAGTAAAAGTTGTATGTAGTACAGAACTATTCAGCGTGGGGTCATATCTTAAATGTAAATTACTATTGCAAAAATCAATATAATTATTTTCTTTTTGCCAAAAGAAGTATTAGTATATTTCAATTGTATTCAAACCTGTATTATGAATACTGAGATGCAGAAAAAAAGCATAATGTTAACTCACATTACCTTAATAGATGATATAAGCAATGCAGACTAGCCCCCGCAAGTTAGAAAGAAATCAGTGTCACATATGACTGTATAAACCTACCTGTTCATTGGAAAACTGAGATTCATATTCTTACATTATAGTAATGTTGATAAAGTCCCTGTGTAATAGAGAAGTATTTAAGCAATACAGGTTAAAAAAAGTAGAACAATTAAAGAAATGTATGGTTTCAAATGTATAAAATCTAGGATTTATGATATTCTGTTGGAGCCA